>NW_028167007.1:182500-186904 GCF_964263955.1 Coregonus lavaretus | reverse complement strand
AGCGTATACAGCCAGCTCTCCTCCTCACCCCTCTGTGTAGCGCTGTTCTGCCCCACTTGTCTTTGGCTTCTACGCTGGCTCCCTTGTTGAGCAGTGAGTCCACACAGTCTGTGTGTCCGCTCAGCACCGACAGCATCAGAGGGGTTCTGATACACAAGACAACAAGGTCATATTACAAACTGGTAATAACTAAGATGAGTCCCAAATGGCAACCTATTCCCTATATGGTACACTACCTTTGACCTGAGCCCATAGGGTTCTGGTTTAAAGTAGTGCACCAAGTAGGGCATAGGGTGCCATTTGGGACGTATACCTAGTGTCAAAATCTCTTTATTTCAGGAATTGTATCCAAAACCCAATTGACTTACTGTCCATTCCCGTCTTGAACGTCCACTGCACTCTGGAGGTCAGCATTTCCAATCAGCAAACGCAAACACTCTGAATGACCGTTGGTAGCTAGAGGAGGCTAAACAGAGAGGATATAAGAATGTGAGATGATTGACCGTTGGTAGCTAGAGGAGGCTAAACAGAGAGGATATGAGCTGATTGCTGGACGACTATTACCTTCACATGAACAGACAGATTTCTAGAACAGTGGTATTGGTAGATGACATCCTCATGATGTTAACACAGCAGATAATAAATCATTTTGGGGCTGAGGCCCTCGAAGCCTGTCACCTGCTAGCTGTGTACCTGGCTCTGGATAGAAGTCCCCCTGTGCACTGATCTAGGATCAGCTTACCCTCCCCAGATCCTCAACCATTAGTGGGGAACATGACAAAAAATGTCCTTAGATCAGTGTGTAGTGGGCATTTCACACTATACTATATAAACATCCCTAGAGTGGACATTGGCGTCGTAGCAACATGACCAAACAAATCTCCATCTTGGTCAGGAAAACTTTTGAATTACAGAATCTCTAGGTCTTACGTGATATCCTATGCATACCTGCAGCGTGGATGGGGGTCCTCTTCAGGGTGAAGTCTTTAACCAGGATGGAGGCTCCCTGGTTGATGAGGACGTCAACACACTCCACATGGCCTTTAAAGGCAGCCAGGTCCAGAGGGGTGCGCCCCTGGCTGTTCCTCACGTCTAGATCCAGCAGAGACTGAACCAGGACCTCCATAGCATGGTGGTGGCCGTGGTACGCCTGAATGGAAACAAACACACAGTCTGAAGCAAAGTCCAGTGGTATGCCTGAACAGATATACACTCCTAATATAATCAATGTCCTATAGTAGACCAGTGGTATGCCTAATATAATCAATGTCCTATAGTAGACCAGTGGTATGCCTGACGGAAACATGGATTACCACTGAAAACACTGCTACTCCTACTGCTCTCTCCTCGTCTGACCATGTGTTCTCGCATACCCCGAGAGCATCTGGTCAGCGGGGTGGTGGCACAGGAATCCTCATCTCTCCCAAGTGGACATTCTCAATTTTTCCCCTAACCCATCTGTCTATCTCCTCATTTGAATTCCATGCTGTCACAGTCACTAGCCCATTTAAGCTTAATATCCTTGTCATCTATCGCCCTCCAGGTTCCCTTGGAGAGTTCATCAATGAGCTTGACGCCTTGATGAGCTCCTTTCCTGAGGATGGCTCACCCCTCACAGTTCTGGGGGATTTCAACCTCCCTACGTCTACATTTGACTCATTTCTCTCTGCCTCCTTCTTTCCACTCCTCTCCTCTTTTGACCTCACCCTCTCACCGTCCCCCCCTACTCACAAGGCAGGCAATACGCTTGACCTCATCTTTACTAGATGCTGCTCTTCTACTAATCTCACTGCAACTCCCCTCCATGTCTCCGACCACTACTTTGTGTCCTTTTCTCTCTCGCTCTCCTCCAACACTACTCACTCTGCCCCTACACAGATGGTAATGCGCCGCCGCAACCTTCGCTCTCTCTCTCCCACTACTCTCTCCTCTTCCATCCTATCATCTCTTCCCTCTGCTCAATCCTTCTCCCTCCAATCTCCTGATTCTGCCTCCTCAACCCTCCTCTCCTCCCTTTCTGCATCCTTTGACTCTCTGTGTCCCCTATCCTCCCGGCCGGCTCGGTCCTCCCCTCCAGCTCCGTGGCTTGATGACTCATTGCGAGCTCACAGAACAGAGCTCCGGGCTGCGGAGCGGAAATGGAAGAAAACTAAACTCCCTGCCGACCTGGCATCTTTTCACTCCCTCCTCTCTACATTTTCTTCATCTGCTTCTGCTGCTAAGGCCACTTTCTACCACTCTAAATTCCAAGCATCTGCCTCTAACTCTAGGAAGCTCTTTGCCACATTCTCCTGCCTGCTGAATACCCCCCCCCCCCCTCCTCTCTCTCTGTGGATGACTTCGTCAACCACTTTGAAAAGGAGGTTGACGACATCCGATCCTCGTTTGTTAAGTCTAATGACACTGCTGGTCCTACTCACACTGCCCTAACCTATGCTTTGACTTCTTTCTCCCCTCTCTCTCCAGATAAAATCCTGCGACTTGCACCCCTTCTCAAAAAACCAACACTCGATTCCACTGATGTCAACAACTACAGACCAGTATCCCTTCTTTCTTTTCTTTCCAAAACTATTGAGCGTGCCGTCTTTAGCCAACTCTCTTGCTATCTCTCTCAGAATGACCTTCTTGATCCAAACCAGTCAGGTTTCAGGACTGGTCATTCAACTGAGACTGCTCTTCTCTGTGTCACGGAGGCTCTCCGCACTGCTAAAGCTAACTCTCTCTCCTCTGCTCTTGTCCTTCTAGACCTGTCTGCTGCCTTTGATACTGTGAACCATCAGATCCTCCTCTCCACCCTCTCCGAGCTGGGCATCTCCGGCGCGGCTCACTCCTGGATTGCGTCCTACCTGACCGGTCGCTCCTACCAAGTGGCGTGGCGAGAAGCTGTCTCCGCACCACGTGCTCTCACCACTGGTGTCCCCCAGGGCTCAGTTCTAGGCCCTCTCCTATTCTCCCTATACACCAAGTCACTTGGCTCTGTCATATCCTCACATGGCCTCTCCTATCATTGCTACGCTGACGATACACAACTAATCTTCTCCTTTCCCCCTTCTGATAACCAGGTGGCGAATCGCATCTCTGCATGTCTGGCAGACATATCAGTATGGATGACGGATCACCACCTCAAGCTGAACCCTGGCAAGACGGAGCTGCTCTTCCTCCCGGGGAAGGACTGCCCGTTCCATGATCTCGCCATCACGGTTGACAACTCCGTTGTGTCCTCCTCCCAGAGTGCGAAGAGCCTTGGCGTGACCCTGGACAACACCCTGTCGTTCTCCGCTAACATCAAGGCGGTGACCCGATCCTGCAGGTTCATGCTCTACAACATTCGGAGAGTACGACCCTGCCTTACACAGGAAGCGGCACAGGTCCTAATCCAGGCACTTGTCATCTCCCGTCTGGATTACTGCAACTCGCTGTTGGCTGGGCTCCCTGCCTGTGCCATTAAACCCCTACAACTCATCCAGAATGCCGCAGCCCGTCTGGTGTTCAACCTTCCCAAGTTCTCTCACGTCACCCCCCTCCTCCGCACACTCCACTGGCTTCCAGTTGAAGCTCGCATCCGTTACAAGACCATGGTGCTTGCCTATGGAGCAGTGAGGGGAACGGCACCTCCGTACCTTCAGGCTCTGATCAGTCCCTACACCCAAACGAGGGCATTGCGTTCATCCACCTCTGGCCTGCTGGCTCCCCTTCCTCTGCGGAAGCATAGTTCCCGCTCAGCCCAGTCAAAACTGTTCGCTGCTCTGGCACCCCAATGGTGGAACAAGCTCCCTCACGACGCCAGGACAGCGGAGTCACTCACCACCTTCCGGAGACATTTGAAACCCCACCTCTTTAAGGAATACCTGGGATAGGATAAAGTAATCCTTCTACCCCCCCCCAAAAAAAATATAATAATTGTAAAGTGGTTATCCCACTGGCTATAGGGTGAATGCACCAATTTGTAAGTCGCTCTGGATAAGAGCGTCTGCTAAATGACGTAAATGTAAATGTAAAACTCTAACCCTATCTCTAATCCTAACTCTAATCTTAACTCTAACCATATCTCTAATCCTACCTCTAACCCTGTCTCTAATCCTAACTCTAATCCTAACTCTAATCCTAACTCTAACCCTGTCTCTAATCCTAACTCTAACCCTGTCTCTAATCCTAACTCTAACCCTGTCTCTAATCCTAACTCTAACCCTATCTCTAATCCTAACTCTAACACTATCTCTAATCCTAACTCTAACCCTGTCTCTAATCCTAACTCTAACCCTGTCTCTAATCCTCTCTAACCCTGTCTCTAATCCTAACTCTAACCCTGTCTCTAATCCTACCTCTAACCCTAACTCTAACACTATCTCTAATCCTACCTCTAACCCTGTCTCTAATCCTAACTCTAATCCTAACTCTAATCCT
>NW_028167007.1:112500-177500 GCF_964263955.1 Coregonus lavaretus | reverse complement strand
CCAAACACACACACACCAAACACACACACACACCAAACACACACACACACCAAACACACACCAAACACACACACACACCAAACACACACACACACACACCAAACACACACACACACCAAACACACACCAAACACACACACACACCAAACACACACACACACACCAAACACACACACACACACCAAACACACACACACCAAACACACACCAAAGATCTGTCTTCTGAGCAGCAGGTGTCCAGACTGACAGGCTAAGCTCTCATCAAATACACAGTCTGAGTCCCAAATGGCACCCTGTTCCCTATTTAGTGCACTACTTTAGACCAGAGAATGGCACCCTATTCCCTATATAGTGCACTACTTTAGACCAGAGAATGGCACCCTATTCCCTATATAGTGCACTACTTTAGACCAGAGAATGGCACCCTGTTCCCTATATAGTGCACTACTTTAGACCAGAGAATGGCACCCTGTTCCCTATATAGTGCACTACATTTGACCAGGGTCAGTAGAGCTCCGGTAAAAAGTAATGTCCTATATAGGGAATAGGGTGCCATTTGGGACGCATTATAAGGGCACTAGGTTCATGGAAGGATGCAGGTCCTACTATAGTCTTCCTTCACACAGACTAACAGTCTTTTCATAGAGGTCCTATGCAAACATGTTAGTGTTTTAAAGAGAGCAGTATTGAAACAAGGTTACACAAGGTTAGATCGTCACTTGATTTAATGCTACAGATTAGCCTGTATTGTCTAATGCACCCTAAAGTACATTGTGATGAGCTCCTATTGGGAATAGACTGCAGGTTATTGACTCTTGGTCTGAGAACAGAACGAGCAAAAAGACTAGTGAAAAGTCTTGCTCCATACGTCACTAGTGTACTCTACAGTATATGCTGTAGACATGCATCCCAAATGGCCCCCTATTCCCTATATAGTGCAGTACGTTTGACCAATGCCCTATGGAGTGTCATTTGGCCCTTGGTCAAAAGTAGTGCACTATATAGGGAATAGGGTGCCATTCTCTGGTCAAAAGTAGTGCACTATATAGGGAATAGGGTGCCATTCTCTGGTCTAAAGTAGTGCACTATATAGGAAATAGGGTGTCATTCTCTGGTCTAAAGTAGTGCACTATATAGAGAATAGGGTGCCATTCTCTGGTCTAAAGTAGTGCACTATATAGGAAATAGGGTGTCATTCTCTGGTCTAAAGTAGTGCACTATATAGGGAATAGGGGGCCATTCTCTGGTCTAAAGTAGTGCACTATATAGGAAATAGGGTGTCATTCTCTGGTCTAAAGTAGTGCACTATATAGGGAATAGGGTGCCATTCTCTGGTCTAAAGTAGTGCACTATATAGGGAATAGGGTGCCATTCTCTGGTCTAAAGTAGTGCACTATATAGGGAATAGGGTGCCATTCTCTGGTCTAAAGTAGTGCACTATATAGGGAATAGGGTGCCATTCTCTGGTCTAAAGTAGTGCACTATATAGGGAATAGGGTGCCATTCTCTGGTCTAAAGTAGTGCACTATATAGGGAATAGGGTGCCATTCTCTGGTCTAAAGTAGTGCACTATATAGGGAATAGGGTGCCATTTGGTACGCAGACAAACTGTAGCTATAACACTGGAATGGTGCAATAATAATTATACTCTGGTACCGTTTCTTGTAGCCTCCTGTTGAGATTGGCTTTCTTCCATTGAGGGAGGCTGAAGCTGGCAGCAGCAACTGACGGCAGGTCATACCCCTCATAGGGGCTGGAGGGCAGAGGTCAACGCCTAAGAGACAACCCACTATGAACTCCGATCTGAGGGGGGGTCGGCTGGCTCCTATTATCTGACGTACTAGCTTCGTCCCAAACGGCAGCCTGTTCCCTATATAGTGCACTACTTTTGACCAGGGCTCATAGGGTACATGGATAGTGTTCCATTTGGGATGCAAACAGTGCGGACTGTAACCTACCAGCTGATCTCCCTCAGTGTAATAAGAGTTATGCGCGGGGATAGACTTAGCTATTTGGGGGCCCGTTTCAAAATGCTACTGGGGGGGTCCCCTACCCCAAAAAGGGAAATGTTCCCGCATAAATGAAGTTTTATGATGACTAATAACCTGGTATTAAAAAGACCTCTTCGGTTCCTGTGTTTCAGTACAGTTGGGACCCGGAGTAGAGGGGCTGAAATATTCCTGATAAGCTGCTTACTTACCCGAAGGCCCAGACGCGAGCGGGGGCTGCTCACTTGAAGGCACAGGGGCGAGCGGCGGCGTGGGAAATCTCCTTGCGAAGGGTATAGGGGTGGAGGTGGCCCAACCGGTGGGCCTTATAGTCCCTGGACAGGGGAGATATGGCGCCTCTGGGCTTCAGGGGACGCTCATCTGGAAGCTTTACTAAGAGGATGTATGTCAACAGGATTGTGTGGAAAACAACATTGGCTCAGATTATAGAAGGTAAAGCCCCGGTTGAATGTGTTGCAGGTCCAAACAACTGTGGTGCCTGGAAAGGTTTAATAATAATAATAATAATAATATATTGTTTACACACAATAAACAACTGCTGCTAAGTCACCATATGATGTTCCTATTGTAATAGCAGGCCTGCAATCGAGCATGAACAAGCCTAAACAAATGCAAAACTTTGGCCCTCGGGAAAATACAATTGCTGAGGTCGCCATCTACTGGTAACATTCTGTAGTCACACCCTCCTAATGTTTCCTGACATTTTACATTGCGCATGTTAAAAGGCTGGTGGTGTCTTGTGTCATAGGGTTAGGGTTAGAATCTTATCTCCTATACACCCATGTCATGAGTCAGTAATAACTAAACAACCATTACCTCTGAAATCATCCTGCTGTCATTCTTCCATTTCTGATGGAACAGAAAGTGTCTCCCACAGACAGTTATTATCTGAGGTGCCCAGCCTGGACAAAATAGACACCTCTCTGCCCAGGTAAGAGGAAGAAGACCTGTACAAAATGTAAATGACATTCAATATGAGGCCAACATTAATATGCCTTCAACTGAATGGAGTAGCGTCTAATAATATAGCAGTGCACTACTTTCATATAGCTCTGGTCAAAAGTAGTGCACTATAACGGGGAATAGGGTGCCATTTGGGACAAAAACGTTCTCTTATAAACTCACTTCCCCCTCTACAATACCATTGGAATCCTTTCCATCCCTTGAGTCGAGAATTTCAAACAAAAAGGCATGTCTTGGAATTCAGCTGATACAGTCAGGTAGGAGGAGCAATATTCAGCTGATACAGTCAGGTAGGAAGAGGAATATTCAGCTGATACAGTCAGGTAGGAAGAGGAATATTCAGCTGATACAGTCAGGTAGGAAGAGGAATATTCAGCTGATACAGGCAGGTAGGAAGAGGAATATTCAGCTGATACAGTCAGGTAGGAAGAGGAATATTCAGCTGATACAGTCAGGTAGGAAGAGGAATATTCAGCTGATACAGTCAGGTAGGAAGAGGAATATTCAGCTGATACAGTCAGGTAGGAAGAGGAATATTCAGCTGATACAGTCAGGTAGGAAGAGGAATATTCAGCTGATACAGTCAGGTAGGAAGAGGAATATTCAGCTGATACAGTCAGGTAGGAAAAGGAATATTCAGCTGATACAGTCAGGTAGGAAGAGGAATATTCAGCTGATACAGTCAGGTAGGAAGAGGAATATTCAGCTGATACAGTCAGGTAGGAAGTGGAATATTCAGCTGATACAGTCAGGTAGGAAGAGGAATATTCAGCTGATACAGTCAGGTAGGAAGAGGAATATTCAGCTGATACAGTCAGGTAGGAAGAGGAATATTCAGCTGATACAGTCAGGTAGGAAAAGGAATATTCAGCTGATACAGTCAGGTAGGAAGAGGAATATTCAGCTGATACAGTCAGGTAGGAAGAGGAATATTCAGCTGATACAGTCAGGTAGGAAGTGGAATATTCAGCTGATACAGTCAGGTAGGAAGAGGAATATTCAGCTGATACAGTCAGGTAGGAAGAGGAATATTCAGCTGATACAGTCAGGTAGGAAGTTAATATTCAGCTGATACAGTCAGGTAGGAAGAGGAATATTCAGCTGATACAGTCAGGTAAGAAGAGGAATATTCAGCTGATACAGTCAGGTAGGAAGAGGAATATTCAGCTGATACAGTCAGCTAGGAGGAGGAATATTCAGCTGATACAGTCAGGTAGGAAGAGGAATATTCAGCTGATACAGTCAGCTAGGAAGAGGAATATTCAGCTGATACAGTCAGCTAGGAAGAGGAATATTCAGCTTATACAGTCAGGTTGGAAGAGGAATATTCAGCTGATACAGTCAGGTAGGAAGAGGAATATTCAGCTGATACAGTCAGGTAGGAAGAGGAATTCTTATTTTCCTTTTTCAGGAATTATATTTGATATCTATTCAATTATTTTATTTGCATGAAATGAGTTATTTCCCATAATTATGAACGTTTTGATAGTTTTATTCCCGAGCTAGGCCTAGCAGAGAACTTACTGTACAGTCTGCATGCCTCCACCTGACAGAGAAAGAGGACCACAAATAACAAATTATTTCCTCTTTCAGCAATAAAACTGCTAGGGCCAGTTTCCCGGACAGAGATTCTCTATTGAGTTTGCTTTTTAGTCCATGACTAGGCTTAATCTGTGTCCCGTGAAATCACCCCCTAATGTTCAATAGTCAGAAATGTCATGGTTGAATCGGTACCTGTGGAAACTCTTGAAATGCCCCAGTGGTCTCTTGGTTTTGATCGGAGGAGCCTCCAATAACAATCACAGGCCTACAGAGAGAGAGGTATCACACAATGACATCAACTGACAAGCTGAGACAACAAGAAATTGGAGTCCTCTGATCATTTTTTGCAGTGTGCGGATAGCATCCCTTCTTTTGAAAGGACCACTGAACATGAGTAGTAGGGTCTCCCAGTCAAAACTGTTCGCTGCTCTGGCACCCCAATGGTGGAACAAGCTCCCTCACGACGCCAGGACAGCGGAGTCACTCACCACCTTCCGGAGACATTTGAAACCCCACCTCTTTAAGGAATACCTGGGATAGGATAAAGGAATCCTTCTACCCCCCACCCCCCCCCAATTGTAAAGTGGTTATCCCACTGGCTATAGGGTGAACGCACCAATTTGTGAGTCGCTCTGGCTAAGAGCGTCTGCTAAATGACGTTAATGTGCCCTTGAGCAAGGCACTTAACCCTAATTGCTCCTGTAAGTCGCTCTGGATAAGAGCGTCTGCTAAATGACTAAAATGTAAATGTAAATGTAATGTAAATGTCTTCTGTTTGTGGAGTTCTAGCATACCAGCAGTTCATGTTAGCGTTGGCCATTCCACCAAGTGCATGGATGAGTCCCGGTCCAGACACAACCAGGCACGCACCTGGACTGGAGAGGAACAGACAGACAGAGGGACAGACAGGAAGACAGGCAGACACACACACAAAGGGTCAGACAGCCAGGCAGACATAATTAGCAATGCAAAAAAGCTATGAAACGGACCCTCACACACTACACGCTCCTGTAGTCTATGTAAGGGTAGTTAATATCACATGATTTAGGGAGAGCTGGTTTAGTATAGTGTGGAGAGAGTAGTCTCCCTGGGCAGACGGGTCGCTTCCCACATTAACAATGTTTTAACATAGGTCTGGGATTTCAGAGAGGAGAGACAGTATCTCTAAAGCTCTCTCCTAATGCGAATCCTCCTACCGTCCAGTGAGGTAACCAACAGCAGACGCAGCATAGCAAGCCTGTTGGATGACGCATTACAACAACATATCAGTATTACTGGTGTCTCCACAACCAAATCACATCAAAAATGTCATGAGAAGATTCTGAATTCATAAAAAATAAAAAGATGGCTTACGGCTTGTTCATTGCGCATTCCCACATACTTGATTCCTGAGGCTTGAGCTGCCATAGCTACTTCAATGACTGGAACACCAACTATTCCAAACATATATTCTACATTCTGTAGAGAGATACGTGTAGATACACTATATTTACATTAAAAAGAAAATTTAGTCATTTAGCAGACGCTCTTATCCAGTGAGTGCATACATTTTCATACTGGTGCATTACTGCCCCCTGCTGTACTGCAGTGTGGACATGAGCCGTGCAAGAGCAGTCATGAATATTTAATAAACTACTAGCCTTTTCCTTTTTGTATTGCAAGAAATACATAACAAGCCCTCATTATGTGTTTATAACTGCACTTAACTTAACACTTAACTCAATTAAGTCATTATGAGTGTATGACAGTATGAAAAAAAAAATGTATGCACTCACTAACTGTAAGTCGCTCTGGATAAGAGCTTCTGCTAAATGACTAAAATGTAAAATGTAAATGACTTGAGTGTATGCATTATAGATATAGGCTTCATAGAAAGTGTTACAAATGTTCTCCTGTCATCTTATAGGAGATCCATTCATGGATTTAGTTATGGCTTGAGAATGTGACTGGTCTACAGAGTTCTCTCCTTTATGTCTGTCTTTATATATATATATATATATGGCACCCTTTTTTATATGTGACAACAACTTTTCTGTATTATGTGTATTTCCACAATCAATAATAATAAACGGTACTTCACTATGAATACTTTTGACTATGTGGTTTGAAGTACTTTACCGTTATCGTGCACAAACATTAAGACTATTATAGACAGAAATCAATGCAGTAATGTTTTATTAAATAAAGGCTCTGATTAAAATATAATATTAATGAAATCAGGCATTTAGCTAATTCTTCTTCCCAGAAGCTCCTCTGAATGGTTTGGAGATGGCTCTGGAGAGAGCGTGTAACACCCTGACTATGAGAGGGCGTTTACGGGACTGGGACTCCTGGGGAGCAGGGGCCGGTGTGGTTGTCAGGTCCTCCTTGGGAGGGGAAGTGGATGGAACCTCTGGAACCTCACACTCAGCATCTGTCATAAGAACATTTCATAATCAGAAAATGAATGTGTGTGTTTGTGTCTGTCCGTCTGCCTGTCTGTCTGCCTGCCTGTCCGTCTGCATGTCTGTCTGTCTGCCTGTCCGTCTGTCTGTCTGCCTGTCCATCTGCCTGCCTGTCTGTCCATCTGCCTGTCTGTCTGTCTGCATGTCTGTCCGTCCGTCTGCCTGTATCTGTTGTCACTGTTTTAACAAGCTTGTCATAGGGTGATATATCAATATAACATCGATGCTTATCACTTACCCTGTGAAATATGAGTCTCTCTGAGACGTTTGGGGTAGCTCTTCGGTTCCCCTTTTGTCTTGAACAGCTGTTGACAAAACACATCAGGACAACTGAGCCTGTGTAAAATACAGAGTGTGCATCCCAAAAGGCACCCTATTCGCTATGTAAGGCACTACTTTTGACAAGGGCCCATAGAGCTCTGGTAAAAAGTAGTGCACTATATAGGGAATAGGGTGCCATTTGGGACATAGCCATTGACTCTCTCCCATGTGTATTAGGATTGTATTACAGCGTCCTCACTCAACCTCCTCAAGACAATGACAACAGTATTGTTCTAATGCTGAGAGACAATAGGTGTGTAGTGAATCTGTAGGGTAAATTTCAGCCCTGCCTTACAGAGGTAATCTCAAAACACAGAGCACCCTACCTTAATCATGATCTTTGGAAACGTATGCATTTTCGGTAGGAAATGCCACTTCCTGTTCTTCTTAGTCTCTTCCCCTCTGGCAGAGGGAAGGCGGGCCATGCCGTCAGCCTTTACATCAGCCGGGCTAAGGCTCCTGGCAGGGAATTCCTCAGTAGCATTAAGGTCAGCTACAACACCATGAATGATGTCACTTGCGGCATTGCTGGTGTCTGAGTGAGAAGAGCACGCTAGTGTGACCGACCTGTGTACAATAACTGGGAGAAGAGGACGCAGCCATGGAAGTCAGTCACTGCATCCCAAATGGCATTCTCTTCACTTTATAGTGCACTACTTTTGACCAGGGCCCATAGGGTCTGGTCAAAAGTAGTGCACTAAATATGGAATAAGGTGCCATTCTGGACACAACCAGTGAATTTTAATTAAGTCCTATGCAGATGAAAATAGATACTTTCACTTACCATCCTCCATTGCAGACTTGGACCCATAAGTCAGGCTGTCCATCACCACGTCTGTCATCAACTTGATGACCTGATCCAAAACCATTTCAGCCGAGGGTGGCATAGGCCTTCCCATACACTGCCCCAGGAGTCTCCTAACAGAAGTCTGGGCAAAGTTGTAAATGAGCTCTGAGGCATCGTCCTTTGACAGCTTCCTCAGGGCTGGCTTAGGCAGCGCTGGTTGAGAGAGGCTTCTGTGGCCAGCCATGGATTGAAGCTGGCGGCTTATGGTTATCTCCAGAATGAGACCGTGGACCTTTGCGATCAGGTTGTCAGACGCACCTTGAAGGGCTTCAACTGACAGGAGCCTATCCAGATTTTCTTCTGCTGAAGTCATCTCTGGGTCGTCCGTCTTCAATGTGTCCATTATAGTTTTCACTATGATATTGGTGTCAGATATGTTTATTTCTTGTTGGCTCACAAGCGTTGACCGTGAACCTGTCTCGTCCATTGCGATAGAGGTATGGGATTCTGTCCTTGTGATCTCATCGGCAGCGCTCATGTCAGGCAACTGGTCAAGGATCTCCAGTAAAGAGTCTAACATGTTAGTGGCTATCAGACACTCCTGCCCAACAGATGAACTCTCAGAGTTGGCCACTCTACACTTGATCTCATTTAGGATCAAGCTGAGCATCTTCTTTGCAGTTTTGCTAAAGCCTTCTTGGCTGACTGCCACTGTTACGTCTTTTAGAGCCACAAGAGGTTTGCAACTTTCACTCAATCCACTGCCGTGGAGAGGAGAGGCTCTCTTCAAACTGTTGTTGCTCACAACTGACATACTCCTGGTGGGCAGAGTGACATCCTCACTGCATGTGTCAATTACATGGTGGTCTGTTGAAGAGCCACTTGAAGACACAAGGGCTTTAGACCTTTTAGCCAAACAGACTTTTGACAAAGGCTTCTCACTTCTCACAGACGGATGGCGGCTCCTGTCCTCAACAAGAGCAGTGTCAGGGGACTTAATGCGTCTGAGTGTCTCCACAGGGGTGGAGTCCAGCACATCTTTGGCTGTGGTGACTGACACTGGTGGAAAAGAGAAAAAGATGTTCAGTCTATCCTTTACTCTGTGGTACATGGTTTGAGCAGCATCCAATAAGTTGTCAAAGACAACTCTGGGTTTGAGCTGGGACTCCAGCTTTTTCTCTCCTAGTGGGAAGGAGTCTGCGTCGTCCACAGTGTACTGGGATACACTTTCAAGGTCTTGCATGATAATATTTACTATATCTTCGGCTGTAGAAACCACATGGTGTGAGAAGGTGGTGCTAGGCATGCCCTGTAGCAAAGAATGGTTGGCTTTGCTAGCAGCTCTGAGAATGGTCTCACTCACAATGTGTTTGGCCTTAGCTCGGAACTCAGTACTGTAAAAGCTCTGGATGGAAATGTTAGAGGTTCTGCTGGCTGCACTAAGAGATCGCATGAGTGTGGCAATCTCGGCTGACGTCACATCACTCAAAATGGTGAGGTCCTCCAATTTCGAAATTATCGAGTCCAACTTCTGGTTGAAGTCGAAGGATGAATTTGTCTTGCTCTCCCCAACGGAAGCGGAGCAGTCTTCCTTTGATGTGTCCACCCTCAGCACCGAGATCACCTGTTTGATTACCCCTTTAGTGCAGGTGTCGAGGGTGAGCTGGTGGGCTGAGGACTTAGAAGGGGTCTTACTGTCTGTCTTCTGTACAGGAGATTCCTCCACAGTGGCCTCAGTTACAGGAGATACCTCCACAGTGGCCTCAGTTACAAGTAGTCCAGTTGCAGAGAGCTCGATTTGCACAGGAATATATTTTCCCTCAGTGAGATGGTTGGAGGTGAACAGCTTCCTTAGTTTGTCCAGGGTTTTGGTGTAAATCTTCTGGGAACCTGAACTCACTTCCACCCAGAATATTTTGCGACCTGGTTTCGTACGCTTGGAGGCCTTATTGACCTCATATACCTCATGCAGGTCGGAAATAATTCCACCAAAGAGATCAGAGGATGCCTCCTCAATATTCTCTGAGGAAACATGGACAGATAGGATTTCCGACAGTTTCCCACAAGTGTCGGTTTTATCCAGCGCAGCAGTATATGTCACAGCTGCATCCTGAATGACCTGAGTGATGCATTGCTCAGCTTTGACAATATACTCCTCCACTGGCTGACCAAGGAGGATGTCAACTTTATCAGCAGGGCGCTCCTTCTGAATACTCACATTCTCCTCTGATGGGCATGGGTTGTTGAAGATAATGCTCTCAGTGACCATCTTAGAGGAGGCGAGAGATGAGTCGAGAAGCAGAGATCTGTATATTGTCGAGGTGGACATCTCTGGGTGCTTTATCACAGCAGCCTCCTCCAAAATGGCCGACGGGCCCTGGAGGATGTCAGAGATATCCATGTCCTCAATGGTCTCTACCAGAGACGATAGTAGGTCTCTGGCTGCCAGGTTGGTAGGTCTCTGGTTCTCGAGCTCTGTTTTGATTGCTTGACAGGCAGTTGCCAGAGCAACAACAGAGCGAGAACACAACTGCTTCAAGGTGGAGTCAGAACACGATGATGACAGATCTGTCATGGACATGGTGGAGAGTTGACTCTCAGAGACAAACGGGCTGAGTTTGACAGACACCTGTCTGACCAAGTCCCCAGCAAGAGCTCTCTTATCTATTGCTCCACTAGCTGAGTTGTGGGAGCAGGCACTCTGTGGCCTTGACGGGTTCCTGTTATCCAAAAATCCTGTTGTCCAAAAAACCTCAAGTACAAGATCCACAACATCGGATGACACTTCTGTCATTCTGTTGTCAGACAGAAATGTACTTGGATGAATGGTGCCTGCATTCACAGTCCAGTCGCAAATGGAGTTGTTGGACTGACTCTGGACTAGTGGAACTAGACAGGTTTCACTTTGACCTTGGCCAAAGAGCTCTGCCATTTTGAGCAGAACTGATCTTAAGACCTTCGACTTGGAAATGTTCAGCAGTGGGTCGTTGTTGGACAGTCTGGTGGATGGTCTGCTAGCCGATCTGTGAACCACTAGGCTTTGTATTTCTGCCGAAATGGCAGTTAGAAAATAGGTCAAGGGGCTGGTCGCTCTCCCCTCATTTCCTCCGTTGGTTTTAGCCTTGGTGATGCTCTCTATGATGATGACTATGACCTGTCCAGCCAGAGGACCCAAGATGGCCTCAAGCTCCCTCTCTAACTCAAGGGGAGACTTGTGGCCGAGCGCAATATGCTCTATGGCATGGGAATACATCTTAGAAGTCGCCATGCTTAGCATCTCTTGGACAAACTGTTGACTTGCTGAGATACTTCCAGTCAGCGGATCTAGAGTTCCCTGACTGACACTTCGCATTAGCTCAGCCAATCTGGAGGTGAGAAGGTTTATAACCAACTCGACAATACCCATCATTAACTTGCCGTCCGTTGATATTTCGCTAAGTCTGTATTTCTCCTGTCTACTTCGTTTCGGCGGCAGTACGATGTCACTCTGCGACTGGCCGCTCTGGACCATGTCGAAGACAGAGTCCTCAGAGATTCCAAACACAGATCTCAGTGGTGCTGAGTGTAGTCTGTGTCTCATCTCTCTATCGCTACCCTCAAGTGAGGAGACATATCGCTCTTCGTTCTCACTCAGCAAAGAGGTCATGGACCTGCAGAATGCACAACAGAAATGAATAGTACATGGTAACAAAATAAAAAATATGATCCAAGACTTTGGGACACAAACTCAACCTTGTTATTGTTATTCAAAGGAAGCATTGTGAACCATCTCAAACCACACTCAGACCAAACATTAACATTTAGAGTAAACTTTTTAGAGTGGTTGTGTAGTATCTAAGTAGTATTTCTCACTAAGTGGATCTGGAATGGATATTTGTACCTATAACAGGAAAGACCTGCAAAAAGAGGAGTGGATAGGGCTAGGTACCTGTGAGAGGCATGGATAGGGCTAGGTACCTGTGAGAGGAGGGGATAGGGCTAGGTACCTGTGAGAGGAGGGGATAGGGCTAGGTACCTGTGAGAGGAGTGGATAGGGGTAGGTACCTGTGAGAGGAGTGGATTGGGCTAGGTACCTGTGAGAGGAGTGGATAGGGCTAGGTACCTGTGAGAGGCGTGGATAGGGCTAGGTACCTGTGAGAGGAGGGGATAGGGCTAGGTACCTGTGAGAGGCGTGGATAGGGCTAGGTACCTGTGAGAGGAGGGGAAAGGCGTGGGAGTGCGTGTGCTGCAGGCGGTTCTGGCGCTGGTGCACTTGCTGGGTCCTCCACTACAGCTGAATCTGACGCTGCGGCCAAGAGAGGTCACCTCTCCTGCCTCATTACTTCCTGATCCAGAAGAGCTTGGCCAATCAGAGAGCTCTATCTGCATGGTGAGGTCAAGGGCGGGAACAACCACAGTGGATGTAGACTCCATCACCCATGCTACAATATCCATGCACTTGGCACTAAACTCATGTCTGCTCATCTGCAATGTTAAAAGACCATACAGAGTTAGTTTGTTAAAGGGGCTGCACTGATATAAAACTTAGAACCATTTACTCAAACTTGTCAATTAAAGCAGTGGTTCAGGATTAAAGGTCCTGCAGGATTTCCACAAATGAATGTTTGGTCCATTTTACCAACATTAACTACTTTAGAGGTGACTATAACTCACCCCGGCACGCATATTCTCACTCAGCAGATTCCAATGGCTGAAAAGTAAATAAATGCAAGTACACAATGAACCACATTACCTCTATTCTCTTAGACTACGTTATGGATGGACATTACCTCTATTATCTTAGATTACGTTATGGATGGAAATTACCTCTATTATCTTAGATTACGTTATGGATGGAAATTACCTCTATTATCTTAGATTACGTTATGGATGGAAATTACCTCTATTATCTTAGATTACGTTATGGATGGAAATTACCTCTATTATCTTAGATTACGTTATGGATGGACCTCTATGGAACTAGGCCACACCCAGACATCCCTGATTGGTTATTTGGTCCGTTGAGTCCTTTGTATTTGCCCGAGACTATAGGAGACTCTCAATCTCCTCACCTCCTTCTCAAAACCCATTGGATGAGAAGGTCAGAAGGGCGGGACCTCTGGCTTTCTCATCCAATGGGTTTTGAGGAGGCGAGAAGAGAGGACACGAGGAGTATGCAATTGAGACAGGGAACATATCTAGGGGATGCATGGGGAAGCCAAAGAGCAACTTACTCGTCCTTCATGTCCTGCACAAAGGTGTGTAGGTCTGGGTAGCTTCTCTTTCCCCTGCTGAGGGTGAGGCTGGTCTGGGAGGTTGCATCCTTGTGGGTCACGGTAGTGAAGGTCACCACTGCAGCCTGATGGCGACAACAGAAAGCAGAGTTAGGCTGGAATTCAATTTTGCGTCATTAAAACACAAAATATCTAAATGAAATTTCATACATGTAATAGAAAAATACATCATACCTCCTGTGACTGAGATGGGATGGCAACAGCCTCGTCCATCTCAATCTCTCCTTCGACCTCCTGCGACTGAGATGGGATGGCAACAGCCTCGTCCATCTCAATCTCTCCTTCAACCTCCTGCGACTGAGATGGGATGGCAACAGCCTCGTCCATCTCACTCTCTCCTTCAACCTCCTGCGACTGAGATGGGATGGCAACAGCCTCGTCCAACTCAATCTCTCCTTCAACCTCCTGCGACTGAGATGGGATGGCAACAGCCTCGTCCAACTCAATCTCTCCTTCAACCTCCTGCGACTGAGATGGGATGGCAACAGCCTCGTCCAACTCACTCTCTCCTTCAACCTCCTGCGACTGAGATGGGATGGCAACAGCCTCGTCCAACTCACTCTCTCCTTCAACCTCCTGCGACTGAGATGGGATGGCAACAGCCTCGTCCAACTCACTCTCTCCTTCAACCTCCTGTGACTGAGTTGGGGTATCTGTCTCTAGAACAGCCTCGTCCAACTTGGTCAGTCTCTCAGCCTCTCTGTGATCTTTATGGGATCTAGATAGAGAAAAAGGAATCTCTCTTAGGTCACTGCTATAATGTGAGTGTGAGGATGTGTTCCCATTATAGAATTAGAATCATAGAATTAGAATGAATCATTCTAGAATTAGAATAGATATATAGAATAGGCTCCAATACTCTTGCGATGACTCGGCCTATCCAGAGCCAAATATTTAGAGAATTCTGCCAACTTTTAAAAGGACTCCATGTTAGCGCCTTGGAGCCTTTCATTTATCCTTTCATTATAAGTACATTCTAATTATAGATGTTCAGTTACATAGCATTGTTTAAAATGTCAATATTGCCCATGGGGAGCCAGCTGTCGTATGGATATCTACTGTGTCATGTAATGTATACATAAACTCAGCAAAAAAAGAAACGTCCCCTTTTCAGGATCTTTCAAAGATAATTCCTAAAAATCCAAATAACTTCACAGATCTTTCATTGTAAAGGGTTTAAACACTGTTTCCCATGCTAGTCCCCTGTAGCTCAGTTGGTAGAGCAAGGTGCTTGCAACGCCAGGGTTGTGGGTTCGTTTCCCACGGGGGGCCAGTATGAAAATGTATGCACTCACTAACTGTAAGTCGCTCTGGATAAGAGCGTCTGCTAAATGACTAAAATGTAAAATGTTGTTCAATGAACCATAAACAATTAATGAACATGCACCTGTGGAACGGTCATTAAGACACAAACAGCTTACAGACGGTAGTTATGAAAACTTAGGACACTAAAGAGGCCTTTCTACTGACTCTGAAAAACACCAAAAGAAAGATGCCCAGGGTCTGCCACTGCGAAGATGCCCGTACGTGGTCTGCCACCGTCATGTCTCCCTGTAGCGCTGTCTTAGGCGTCTCACAGTACGGACATTGCAATTTATTGCCCTGGCCACATCTGCAGTCCTCATGCCTCCTTGCAGCATGCCTAAGGCATGTTCACGCAGATGAGGCCAGGATCGTCCTCGCAGTGGCAGACCACGTGTAACAACACCTGCACAGGATCGGCACATCCGAACATCATACCTGCGGGACAGGTACAGGATGGCAACAACAACTGCCTGAGTTACACCAGGAATGCACAATCCCTCCATCAGTGCTCAGACTGTCCGAAATGGGCTGAGAGAGGCTGGACTGAGGGCTTGTAGGCCTGTTGTAAGGCAAGTCCTCACCAGACATCACTGGCAACAACGTCGCCTATGGGCACAAACCCACCGTCGCTGGACCAGACAGGACTGGCAAAAAGTGCTCTTCACTGATGAGTCGCGGTTTTGTCTCACCAGGGGTGATGGTCGGATTCGCGTTTATCGTCAAAGGAATGAGCTTTACACCGAGGCCTGTACTCTGGAGCGGGATCGATTTGGAGGTGGAGGGTCCATCATGGTCTGGGGCGGTGTGTCACAGCATCATCGGACTGAGCTTGTTGTCATTGCAGGAAATCTCAACGCTGTGCGTTACAGGGAAGACATCCTCCTCCCTCATGTGGTACCCTTCCTGCAGGCTCATCTTGACATGACCCTCCAGCATGACAATGCCACCAGCCATACTGCTCGTTCTGTGCGTGATTTCCTGCAAGACAGGAATGTCAGTGTTCTGCCATGGTCAGCGAAGAGCCTGTATCTGTTGGATTGGAGGGTGAGGGCTAGGGCCATTCCCCCCAGAAATGTCTGGGAACTTGCAGGTGCCTTGGTGGAAGAGTGGGGTAACATCTCACAGCAAGAACTGGCAAATCTGGTGCAGTCCATGAGGAGTAGATGCACTGCAGTACTTATTGCAGCTGGTGGCCACACCAAATACTGTTACTTTTGATTTTGACCCCCCCTTTGTTCTGTTAGTCACATGTCTGTGGAACTTGTTCAGTTTATGTCTCAGTTGTTGAATCTTGTTATGTTCATACAAATATTTACACGTTAAGTTTGCTGAAAATAAACGCAGTTGACAGTGAGAGGACGTTTCTTTTTTTGCTGAGTTTATATCTCAATGTCCCAACTCTATAAATACATAGCTCTGGGCCTACCTCTCCATAGGCGGTGACCTTTGACCTACTACTGAATCTGTATCTTTAGGCCTATGTGATCCTGTAACCAGTCACAAATGTGTCATTAGTGTAAATCACTTACCTGACTTCCTTCATAACATCAGCACCATTGATGGGGTCATCCAGGTCTATGAGGGTGAGGTCATTCCCACTGACCTCTGACCTCTGAAAGACAGCACAAAGTCATGTTTAGATGTCACCTACTGTGTCGCCTTTTGCCGTGTTCAAAACAACTGGGAAATCTCTGACTTCCGACTTCAGTGCGTTCAAGACAACTGGGAAATCGGGAAAAAAAAACAAGCTCCGATTGGGAAAAATCTTTTTGAACAGTCATCCAACTCGGAATTCCAAGTCGGAAGCACCGCGGCTTGGCGGGTCATGTTTTGGAGGACGCCTGACTCGACCTTCGCCTCTCCCGAGCCCGCTGGGGAGTTGCAGCGATGAGACAAGATCGTAACAAGATCGTAACTACCAATTGGATATCACGAAAAATTGGGGAGGAAAAGGGGGTAAAATTACCACCACAAAATGTAAAAAGGAATTCCAAGTCGGAAACTCTGGCATCTTTCTAGAGCTCCGACTTTCCGACCTGAAGATCACAGACGTCATGATTTGACCTAGTTTTTTTTCTTCGAGTTCCCGGTTGCCTTGAGAGCACCATTAACCCAACTCTCATTGTCACATCATAATGCATCATATTCATAGAAATAGAATCACCAGAACATCATATCAGGTGTACAGTTCAGTTTACCAGTCAAATTGCCATGGTCAGAGGCTCTATCCTTTCTAGTGATTCTATTTCTATGGTCACATCATAATGCATCATATCTATGCTTGTGTCCGAAATAGCACCCTATTTCCAATATAGTGCACTTATTTTGGCTGGAGCCCTATAGAGTCCCACAGTATGAGTCATAATACCCATAAAACCTAGTGGTCAAACAGGGAAATGGTTCCAATCGTTTTAATAATAATAATAATAATAATAATAATAATATGCCATTTAGCAGACGCTTTTATCCAAAGCCACTTACAGTCATGCGTGCATACATTTTTACGTATGGGTGGTCCCGGGGATCGAACCCACTACCCTGGCATTACAAGCGCCATGCTCTACCAATTGAGTTTTTCCACCATTCATTTTTCCCATTGGGGATTTTAGAAACACTTAAAATAAGGTCTGTGTTTCGTGTAGGCTTACCCTGGTGTGACGTTTTGATAACCGTGTAAATCTCTCTAGGACAAGGTGACTTATCAATATATTCTCTTGTATTTACCTCCCAAAAATGTAATGCTTATTAGCTGCTAATGTGGCTATCATAAAGAACTACAAATGCCATGATGATCATGCTGATCGAGGCAAAGGTAAGAATCTCTGGATTAACTATCTAATGTTAGCTAAATGTAGTATATGAATAAATTGGCTGCATTTCTTTAAATTGACAATTCTGTGAACTGTCTAGTGCAAGTTTTAAATTGACACAATACCTGTTAGCAAAGGTGTCAGCTAGAGATGACGTGCAGGAGCTTGCAGGGATTTGTAGTTTTGCATGATGTCTACTTTGATGCTAATTAGCATTTTCGAATCTGAGAGTAAATGGAGCCGAATATACTGATAAAAGTCACCTTGTCCGAGAGAGATTTACATGGTTACAAAAACGTCACGCCAGGGTAAGCCTACACGAAATACAGCCCTTATTTTATGTGTTTCTAAAATCGCCTATGGGAAAAATGAATGGTGGAAAAACGATTGGAACCATTTCCCTGTTTGACCGCTAGGTTTTATGGGTATTATGACACCTCCACTGTGGGACTCTATAGAGGGGTTGGTTGTTTAGCAACAAAACTGGCATGCAACTATGGGGCAAAATAGACAGGGTTTGCTTAGACTGTTGACAACATGTAAACTATATTTAGTCTCTAAATGTTTATTGCAACCATAAATACATTTGAACAATGAACTCGTCTCAAATACATTGTTACAGTTGTTGTTGGTTAGCTAGGTAGCGAATTTTAGCCATTGCATAGACATGATATCAGTCAAAACACCTCAAAACAAGACATGGTATCAATAACACCATACAATGAGCTGAAACATGCCACAGAGCTACGATTCCCCACATGGCAGCTTGTTGTTAGCTGAGGTTCAGAATCATAACAAGATACACGACTTCCAGCCATCGATGCGCGAGCATCATTTTACCGTGACGTCAGCCAACCCTTCTATGGCTCTTGGTCAAAAGTAGTGCACTAGCCTACATAGGGAATAGGGTGCCATTTAGGACGTATTTATGAAGGTGATGCCATAACCTTTGACCCCCATTTGACCCACAGCAGATTCTACTGTACCTTTAGCCAACTCTCATGACTCCCCGGCCATAGGCTTTCTAGTTTGATATTACAGCATGAATAGCACATTATTTCATTTGTTAAACAATATTTAATCCACAGTAATTACTATAATTGAAGATTTAAAAAAAAAAATAACATGCCTACCTTGCACTCTTTATTCTCCATCTCCTTGCAAAATCAGCACATTTCCTTGCCAAAATGAACGCATTCCTCCAGCACTAGCGAGGATCAGACTGAACCGCTCCAGCGGTTTCTGATCCGTTTCGACGTTTATCAGTGATGACGTAACAATGCTGTAAAGATTTGACGCACTTCCGATCTGGTGCTGATGCAACGCTCTGTGCTGTTGAAAGCTGACGTATGGAAATCCTGCGAGTTGGAAACAAATGTAGGCTATTGTTGCCCTTAAAACTGTAATGTTGAGGACGCCATGAACAAATAAAATACATAACCCACACCGTTAGGCCAAAGTAAATGCATTTTTTCATCACTTTGCCAATAGACTTCTTGTTCCTCGTTGTAGCCTTTCTTTTGGGATTGGCACCACTGTCACTGCCTGACACCTAGAAATTGATACTGCGGTTGTCACATAAAACAGATAACCCATAGTTCATTATTAAATAACATAACTCATTTCTTTATTTTATTACTCATAAAATATACAGCAATCTTCAGATACTGAAAGAATTCATGGGAGTTTCGAATTCAGTCACTATTTCATATGTACATGCTAGTTTCATCCTTTTAAAGAACAAAAAGGACACGAAAAACCTGTGAACCTCCTGTTCCTGATTTGACTAACATAGCATATGTATTGTACATATTTCCAGTTAAAATGATTTTCAAAAAGAGACAAAAAAACGGCGGTTTGAACAAGCCATCACATAAAAGGATTGAGTGGTTTCATTTTTTTGAAGAAGTTAAAGCAAGCAAAACCTGTCAAAATACATTGATTATAAGACCAAGACAAATAATATAGAAGAAAATCTAAATGCTGCTGTCCTACCATTGGTTTCCAGTGTTTCTCCTCTCCAAGGGAGGCATGTTTTCCGCCTCGTATGCCTCGGAATAGTATCAGTGCTTTTCACAAACGTTGTAATACTTAGTGTGCATCATTGCTTTCGCTCATACAGCTGCCCCTACTCTCCTAACCTCCACTCAGTAACTAAAGAAGGCACAAAATGATGATGACATAAATATCACAAGAAAGAATACATGAATGAATCATTTACTTTCTAAAATATTTTAGGTAGGTTTAATAACGCAAATGTAAGAAGTCCTGTTGCTCACATACCAGTATGCAAAATCTACATCCTAAATGGCACCCTATTCTTTATAGAGTACACTACTTTTGACCAGAACCCTATGGGCCCAGGTCAAAAGTAGTGTACTATAAAGGGAATAGGGTGCCATTGGGGATGGAATTTATTTGAAATTACTAATGAGAGCAAATACTACGATTTTTTGGTTCCCACAGAGGGTCAGGAGCTTAAGACATGAATGATTTTAATAAAATGTTTGTTCAGAAAAAATAAATGATTTCCCCTCCTCCCACATGGATTACAGACAAGAGGCTAGGTACGTTGACTGTCTTAGTGTGCGGATAAACATGACCATCACTCTCATAAAACTTAAATGAAACATCACTCCTTATGTTTTTTCTCAGCCCAAAACGCTCAATCCCATTTCTACTGTCAAAACAGGTTTTGAAAAGGCTTCTTCCACATCTTTTGGTCCATGTCTGTTTTTCACTCAGTGAAGTGCTACTATCTCTTAGGACTACAGGTTATTGCCGTCATAAGGTGTCCGTCTGTCTGTTGGCTGGACAGTTTCTACCGTTTAGGACCTTTGTGGGTAAAGGTAAAGGTGGGGTATAGCAGCAGCAGTTCCTCTGAAGTCCAGTATCTGCTGGAAGGACACCTGGTGGTACGAGAGGATGAGTGTGGCCAGCCAGCCTGTTGTGCCTCCCCCTCTCCCTCCCTCCCTCCATTTCTTTCTCTCCATCTGCGGGACTCTTAAGGCTCCTGTGCGGACTGTCTCGGCTCGTGCCCTCCCAAAGCTGGCTGTGGTGATTTAAGACACGGTGTGTATGTGCGTATTTGTTTGTGGCCTCTGCCCCACTTCACTGTCCATCCGCCAGCCCTTGGCTCCCCTCCTGGGCAGCGACCACCACCACCCTCAGTACGTCTCTGAGTCTGAGTCGTTGAGGTCCTCATCCTTGTAGAAGCCTCCATCGTGGTCGCGGTGGCCGATGTTGTTGAAGCTGCAGTAGGAGCTGTGCTCGCTGCGCAGCACGGGCAGGCTGTCGAAGGTCACACTCTTGGAGGGGCTGGTGGTGTAGTGGTTAATGGCACTGAAGGACAGGCTGGGCGCCGGGTTGCAGGGGGACACGGGCATCATGGTGGCCAGGATCAGCGCCAGGCAGTCCGCCACGTCTTTGTTGGGGGCGCAGGCCAAGGCAGGCGTGTAACCTGAGGGGTTCAAACAGAACAGCAGAGGGTCACTTCAGGAGCATCACCGTTTACTACAACGCTTTTGGTGAAAAACATGAAATAACACCAGGCTAGGAGATACAAAGTTAAGACAATAACCAAGCAGTGGATTAGAGAGAAACATTTGTGGACACATTGAGAAGAGAAGTACAGAAGAAAACAGTGTTAGCGTAATGGATCTTACCATTCTCATCGACTGCGAGCACGCTAGCACCCTTCGCTAGTAGCTCCTGCACCACCACCGTCAGACCATTTCTGGCTGCAACGTGTAACGGCCTGAGGAGAAAGTACCGTCAGATTAGACAGCAGAAAATGAGGATACCTCCCAAATGCCAGACTATTCCCTATATAGTGCACTTCTTCTGACCAGGGCCCAATTAATACAGCTGAACCATACGTACGTCTGTAAGGCTGCGTTAGTCGAGTTGATGAGGTTCCTGTCTGTAATCTTCTCCAATATCAACAAGGCACTGGTTTCATGCCCCTTTAAAAACCAGAGTCAAACATGTCAGACCAAAATTGAAACCAGAGAGAGCCAACTGTTCAGATGAACGTCATCTTGATGTGGGAATGCTCACCTTACTGCAGGCCAGATGAAGAGCAGTGTTCTTGACTGCATCCTGCAGGGTGAGTTCTGCTTTGGCACTGCTCACCAACAGCTCTGACACAGACAGAGAAACATAAAGAAACTCAATGAGGAAATTAAGCGACTTATTAAAATATAAAACAGACAGGTTGAACTTAAGCCGGCTGGCGAGGCAAAGTGGAGGAGAGGGGGCTGCATACCGACGGCGTTGGTTTGTCCGTTCTCAGCAGCCATCATGAGGGAGGTCTTCCCGGAGGCGTCGGGGGAGTTGACCTGGGCGTTGTGGCCTAGCAGCAGCTGAAGACACTCCACGTGGTCCGTGAAGGCCGCTGCATGCAGGGGGGTCCTGGAGAGAGGAAACGTATTTCACCGATATCGTGTAGGACTGTTATAAACAAGTTTGTTCAATTAACCCTGTTTATACCATAGAAATATAAAATCACTAATAGATGTATTAAAAGTAATCTACAATCCCTCATCCAACCCCAGAGGTCATTTTAACAACATTATTCTTCAGAAGAAAAGGACTTTGTCATGTGCTGTAGTTACCGGTTCTTGGTGTCAGTGGCGTTGACAATGGCCGGCCCCAGAGTGTCAATCAGCATCTCTGCAGCCCCCTCGTTGTCATTGATCACAGCTCAGTGGAGGGGGCTGAAGGAGTTGCCCTCAGTCTTGTGGAAAACCTCCTGTTCCAGTAGCACCTCTACACACGTGTCATGGCCTAGTGGAAGATTGATTCATTTAATTTATAATTAAAAGTAATAGGTTGCTCCAGCAGGAAACATTACATACAGGAAAAAGATGACGTCGCTGCAGACCACAACAATACTCTCCGAGAAAGCTAAAAATCTGACAATCCCTGACAAAGTCCTGTTTCAGTGTAAGGTCCTCCACTGAGAGTCATAACCCTTAATTCTGTTGTAGTCTTGTTCATTCCCCCACATGGCTCCGTCCACACCAATCGAATGCTTTTCAAGCCACAAGAGGGAGTGAATGAGTGTACACTTCATGGAGGAGAGAACAGAGCTACAGTCCAGTTAGTCAGTACGTACCGTTGTATGGCCTACCTAATTCAGGGACATGTTTACAGTGCTGAAGAGAGAAAATCAGAAAATATCTAGTGTTCCGTTAGTTCAGTACGTACCGTTGTAGCAGGCCCAGTGTAGTGGCGTGTAGCCCTGGTTGTCTGTGATGACGGGGAGGGTCTCCACTGACTGGGCGGCGTGTAGGAGCCCCCCCAGCACCCCGATGTGTCCGGATGCCGCCGCCAGGTGGACAGGGGTCCGCCCCTTACAGTCCCGAACCAGGAAGCTGGCGCTGTGCTGCAGCAGGGCCTCCACACACTCCTCATGACCTGTCACCGCCTGGGAGGAAGGGCGGGGAGACAAGAATGGATTTGAATAACTAATAATCAATGATATAATAATGAATCATCAATTATTTAAAATGATGTCTGGAGGCAGGTCCCCCTACAGGGATGAATACACCACTACCCATGGACAACTACTTTTCTGAAGATAATATGTATATTTGGGCATAACTTATATTCCATGCTAGATCCCACCCCAAAGCCATCCCTAGTAGTTCAATGGCCCCATCCCTAGATCAGAACAAGCCTCCCCGTCTCTTTCTGTGTGTGAGCGTATACAGCCAGCTCTCCTCCTCACCCCTCTGTGTAGCGCTGTTCTGCCCCACTTGTCTTTGGCTTCTACGCTGGCTCCCTTGTTGAGCAGTGAGTACACACAGTCTGTGTGTCCGCTCAGCACCGACAGCATCAGAGGGGTTCTGATACACAAGACAACAAGGTCATATTACAAACTGGTAATAACCAGGCTGAGTCCCAAATGGCAACCTATTCCCTATATGGTACACTACCTTTGACCTGAGCCCATAGGGTTCTGGTTTAAAGTAGTGCACCAAGTAGGGCATAGGGTGCCATTTGGGAGGTATACCTAGTGTCAAAATCTCTTTATTTCAGGAATTGTATCCAAAACCCAATTGACTTACTGTCCATTCCCGTCTTGAACGTCCACTGCACTCTGGAGGTCAGCATTTCCAATCAGCAAACGCAAACACTCTGAATGACCGTTGGTAGCTAGAGGAGGATAAATACAGAGGATAGAAGAATGTGAGATGATTGACCGTCAGTAGCTAGAGGAGGCTAAACAGAGAGGATATAAGAATGTGAGATGATTGACCGTCGGTAGCTAGAGGAGGCTAAACAGAGAGGATATGAGCTGATTGCTGGACGACTATTACCTTCACATGAACAGACAGATTTCTAGAACAGTGGTATTGGTAGATGACATCCTCATGATGTTAACACAGCAGATAATAAATCATTTTGGGGCTGAGGCCCTCGAAGCCTGTCACCTGCTAGCTGTGTACCTGGCTCTGGATAGAAGTCCCCCTGTGCACTGATCTAGGATCAGCTTACCCTCCCCAGATCCTCAACCATTAGTGGGGAACATGACAAAAAATGTCCTTAGATCAGTGTGTAGTGGGCATTTCACACTATACTATATAAACATCCCTAGAGTGGACATTGGCGTCGTAGCAACATGACCAAACAAATCTCCATCTTGGTCAGGAAAACTTTTGAATTACAGAATCTCTAGGTCTTACGTGATATCCTATGCATACCTGCAGCGTGGATGGGGGTCCTCTTCAGGGTGAAGTCTTTAACCAGGATGGAGGCTCCCTGGTTGATGAGGACGTCAACACACTCCACATGGCCTTTAAAGGCAGCCAGGTCCAGAGGGGTGCGCCCCTGGCTGTTCCTCACGTCTAGATCCAGCAGAGACTGAACCAGGACCTCCATAGCATGGTGGTGGCCGTGGTACGCCTGAATGGAAACAAACACACAGTCTGAAGCAAAGTCCAGTGGTATGCCTGAACAGATATACACTCCTAATATAATCAATGTCCTATAGTAGACCAGTGGTATGCCTAATATAATCAATGTCCTATAGTAGACCAGTGGTATGCCTGATGGAAACATGGATTACCACTGAAAACACTGCTACTCCTACTGCTCTCTCCTCGTCTGACCATGTGTTCTCGCATACCCCGAGAGCATCCGGTCAGAGGGGTGGTGGCACAGGAATCCTCATCTCTCCCAAGTGGACATTCTCAATTTTTCCCCTAACCCATCTGTCTATCTCCTCATTTGAATTCCATGCTGTCACAGTCACTAGCCCATTTAAGCTTAATATCCTTGTCATCTATCGCCCTCCAGGTTCCCTTGGAGAGTTCATCAATGAGCTTGACGCCTTGATGAGCTCCTTTCCTGAGGATGGCTCACCCCTCACAGTTCTGGGGGATTTCAACCTCCCTACGTCTACATTTGACTCATTTCTCTCTGCCTCCTTCTTTCCACTCCTCTCCTCTTTTGACCTCACCCTCTCACCGTCCCCCCCTACTCACAAGGCAGGCAATACGCTTGACCTCATCTTTACTAGATGCTGCTCTTCTACTAATCTCACTGCAACTCCCCTCCATGTCTCCGACCACTACTTTGTGTCCTTTTCTCTCTCGCTCTCCTCCAACACTACTCACTCTGCCCCTACACAGATGGTAACGCGCCGCCGCAACCTTCGCTCTCTCTCTCCCACTACTCTCTCCTCTTCCATCCTATCATCTCTTCCCTCTGCTCAATCCTTCTCCCTCCAATCTCCTGATTCTGCCTCCTCAACCCTCCTCTCCTCCCTTTCTGCATCCTTTGACTCTCTGTGTCCCCTATCCTCCCGGCCGGCTCGGTCCTCCCCTCCAGCTCCGTGGCTTGATGACTCATTGCGAGCTCACAAAACAGAGCTCCGGGCAGCTGAGCGGAAATGGAAGAAAACTAAACTCCCTGCCGACCTGGCATCTTTTCACTCCCTCCTCTCTACATTTTCTTCATCTGTTTCTGCTGCTAAGGCCACTTTCTACCACTCTAAATTCCAAGCATCTGCCTCTAACCCTAGGAAGCTCTTTGCCACATTCTCCTCACTGCTGAATCCTCCCCCCCATCCTTGACCGCTGGCTATGTCCCTTCCATCTTCAAGAGAGCGAGAGTTGCTCCCCTTCTCAAAAAACCAACACTCGATCCCACTGATGTCAACAACTACAGACCAGTATCCCTTCTTTCTTTTCTTTCCAAAACTATTGAGCGTGCCGTCTTTAGCCAACTCTCTTGCTATCTCTCTCAGAATGACCTTCTTGATCCAAACCAGTCAGGTTTCAGGACTGGTCATTCAACTGAGACTGCTCTTCTCTGTGTCACGGAGGCTCTCCGCACTGCTAAAGCTAACTCTCTCTCCTCTGCTCTTGTCCTTCTAGACCTGTCTGCTGCCTTTGATACTGTGAACCATCAGATCCTCCTCTCCACCCTCTCCGAGCTGGGCATCTCCGGCGCGGCTCACTCCTGGATTGCGTCCTACCTAGATTATAATTAATGGACATTTTTGTAGGGGTTAATACATTTTTCGTCTGAAATTTCTAAGTGGGAATTACAAACTTTAGAAGCCTTTTAAAAACTTAAATACAATACAAGTTTGTATTTTCTGCTTTGCAGGAAAATTCTCAGCAACAAAAGTGTTATCAAATTAAGATCCTACATCTGTATGCCGATGGAGTCAAAGGGTCGAAATACATACTATAGATAGTAGGTCCTAACAGTAGAGTTAGGTAAATCATGCATTGATGTCATTATGATCCCCAAGTAGGATTTGTCCCAAAGTTCTTTAATGTTCTCAAAGTGATTCAAACCACACAGGGAGTGTCAGTTGATGTCCTAAACCACAAAGCAGCAGTTATATAAGGAGAACTCAAGCGTCATCCTCTGTCTGTGACGCTTGTCCACACTGAACCATGTTAGGTAACGAGTAACCTTTATAGGCATTGTGTTGCATTGGGAACAACACGCTACCCAACCCGAGAGGGCCAGAGTGCCAGCTAGCACAGAGAGGGCCTGAGTAACCCTGCTGCGGCTCTGGCTTTAGTAACCTCACTGACCCATATCTGACACACAATCAATAGCTTTCCTGGAGCGTATCAACTAAAGTTCAATAATCAATCCCTTTGGCCCTGTTATGTCCCTATCATTCTCTCTACCCTTTTCATCTCTGTCCAAAAAACATTCAATTCAGTTTATGAAACTTTATTAGAAAGTGAAGAAACTGCACTGTACATTGATAATAACATGACTAATACAGCTAATATAACTGTATTAAAAGCTATTACACTAGAAAATCATTGACAGTTATCTCTAATCTTCTCTTCTCTTGTGCTGTCTCTCTCCATAGGCCTTGACGGGTGACATAGGCCAACTCCAGTGAGTGGGATTTTTTTCCTTCTCCTCCTCATCCTCTCCTCTTGTTTATCGATGCACTTTAAAGAACATCCTTTTTATTGTGAAATGTCACTGGATATCGATTCCACTATTGACTTACAGAGCTCTCTCATCACCTCTATCAGTAAAGATGGATGAAGAACATGTTTAGATAAGCTGTATGAAAAATGTGTGTAACAATGGTACAACGCACAGCGTTCAGTCTGGATTACTTAGCTATGTGAAATCTCTAGAAGCTGACCTGAGCTGCATCTAATGTGCTAAAATGGCCACCTTAGGAAATGTGACTGCATTTCTTTAATAAAACTCCATCTCCCATGATCCTCCTGTGTGTAAATAGGGCACTGCAGGATGAAAATGCTGAGCTGCACCAGAACCTGATGCAAACAGTGGTCTGCATTGAGAGCCTGGAGGCGGAGCTAGCCAGGGCCAGGGAGGAGCTAAGCCACATGAAGGAGAAGTTCAAGAGGTCAGGGCTCATGATAATATGATGACGGCAGTGGAGGCTGGCAGTGGAGGAGCTATAGGAGGACGGGCATACAACATGGGCCCAGAATTCATAGCCAGACCCTTGCTTATGATGCTGTGTCTCTCTCTGCTGCAGGCTCCAGGCTCCAGGACACATACACAGGTACCCAGCACACCAACAGCCTTCTGGGGGAGAAACTGCACTCAGCGGTAAGAATCTGGTCAAACATGACAGACTGAGAGACAAAGACAAAGACAGAGAGAGAGACTGAGAGAGAGACAGAAAGAGACAGCGACTGAGAGACAGAGAGAGAGACAGACAGAGAGAGAGAGAGACAGACAGAGAGAGAGAGACTGAGAGAGAAAGAGAGACAGAGAGAGAGAGAGACAGAGAGACAGAGAGACAGAGAGAGACTGAGAGATAGAGAGAGACTGAGAGACAGAAAGAGACAGAGAGAGAGAGACAGAGAGAGAGAGAGACAGAGAGAGACTGAGGATATCTTATCTAGGTAACACTGTGGGCCCTGGTCTATAACTAGTCTGTCCAGGTCAGGTCATATGGTCGAGAAAGACTCCTGCAACTATACAAACTCATATTCCCACCCAGGCATAGAAACATACACTGCTCTGAATATCCTTCTCCCGCTCCGTCACCTCTACAACACACAGTGTTGTGTTGACTTACAGTAGCTTGCAAAAGTATTCACCCCCCTTGGCATTTTTCCTATTTTGTTGCCTTACAACCTGGAATTAAAATGGATTTTTTGGGGGGGGGGTTTGTATCATTTGATTTACACAACATGCCTACCACTTTGAAGATGCAAAATATTTGTTCTTCTGAAACAAACAAGAAATAAGACAAAAAAACTGAAAACTTGTGCGTGCATGACTATTCACCCCCCCCAAAGTCAATACTTTGTAGAGCCACCTTTTGTAGCAATTACAGCTGCAAGTCTCTTGGGGTACGTCTCTATAAGCTTGGCACATCTAGCCACTGGGATTTTTGCCCATTCTTCAAGGCAAAACTGCTCCAGCTCCTTCAAGTTGGATGGGTTCCGCTGGTGTACAGCAATCTTTAAGCCATACCACATATTCTCAATTGGATTGAGGTCTGGGCTTTGACTTGGCCATTCCAAAGTGTTCGAAACCACTCGAGTGTTGCTTTAGCAGTATGCTTAGGGTCATTGTCCTGCTGGAAGGTGAAACTCTGTCCCAGTCTCAAATCTCTGGAAGACTGAAACAGGTTTCCCTCAAGAATTTCCCTGTATTAAGCGCCATCCATCATTCCTTCAATTCTGACCAGTTTCCCAGTCCCTGCCGATGAAAAACATCCCCACAGCATGATGCTGCCACCACATGCTTCACTGTGGGGATGGTGTTCTCGGGGTGATGTGAGGTGTTGGGTTTGCTCCAGACATAGCTCAAATTTAGTCTCATCTGACCAGAGTACCTTCTTCCATATGTTTGGGGAGTCTCCCACATGCCTTTTGGTGAACACCAAACGTGTTTGCTTATTTTTTTCATTAAGCAATGGCTTTTTTCTGGCCACTCTTCCGTAAAGCCCAGCTCTGTGGAGTGTACGGCTTAAAGTGGTCCTATGGACAGATACTCCAATCTCCGCTGTGGAGCTTTGCAGCTCCTTCAGGGTTATCTTTGGTCTCTTTGTAGCCTCTCTGATTAATGCCCTCCTTGTCTGGTCTGTGAGTTTTGGTGGGCGGCCCTATCTTGGCAGGTTTATTGTAGTGCCATATTCTTTCCATTTTTTTTATAATGGATTTAATGGTGCTCCGTGGGATGTTCAAAGTTTCTGATATTTTTTTTATAACCCAACCCTGATCTGTACTTCTCCACAAATTTGTCCCTGACCTGTTTGGAGAGCTCCTTGGTCTTCATGGTGCCGCTTGCTTGGTGGTGCCCCTTGCTTAGTGGTGTTGCAGACTCTGGAGCCATTCAGAACAGTTGTATATATACTGAGATCATGTGACAGATCATGTGACACTTAGATTGCACACAGGTGGACTTTATTTAACTAATTATGTGACTTCTGAAGGTAATTGGTTGCACCAGATCTTATTTAGGGGCTTCATAGCAAAGGGGGTGAATACATATGCACGCACCACTTTTACGTTATTTATTTTTTTGAATTTCTTGAAAGAAGTTATTTAGAATTGTTTTTACTTCACCAATTTGGACTATTTTGTCCATTACATGAAATCCAAATAATAATCCATTTAAATTACAGGTTGTAATGCAACAAAAAAGGAAAAACGCCAAGGAGGATGAATACTTTTGCAAGGCACTGTATGTCCTCTGCTCTGTTCTGTCCTTAAAGACTGAGAGCACAATTAGTACTACTGCTATACCATCTCTAGAACAAACTGTACTGAATATGTTGAGTCATGTCCTCTGCTCTATCCCTGCAGACCGAGAGCCTTAGCTCTGAGAGGAAATATATGGTGCAGCGTATCACCCATCTCAGCACAGAGCTGGAGCAGGCCAACGCCACCGTCGCCTCTCTGGAGAACATCAATGTGAGCACAGCACCATCTACTGAGCAATATATGAACTAAAACCCACACTAGCTTTGTTCATGTACTGGCAACAGAAAGAGTGGTGGAAAGACAATATGATGATTTGTAAAGTTGATAGTGGCCTTACATTAAAATACTGTATCCATAATCTCCTCAACTCGTGTTCAGCTCATTGCAGACTACATGATCATTTCTTGTAACTCCTCTACTGGTTTCTCTATGTCTGTTGTACTGTATGAACTGAGAGGATGTCTGTGCTGCCCTCCAGGTTCCCTGTCTGATCAAGGAGCACCTAGAAAAGCACTTTGACTCTGGAGACGCTGTCAAGCAGTTTCTGAAGAACGCCTTGAAAACCGGCCAATCTACGGGCGACATCGAATCATTCACTCCAAAACTGGAGCAGAAGCCGTCTGATTGGCCAGGCGTAGGACTGAGGGAGTTTGAGGCGGGTCCACAAAAGGTCACTGCTTTTATGCCCTGCAAGCAGGAGAAGGAGGGGTTTGGGGTGATAGGTCAGACAGGAAATGAGGATTCTCGCCCGATGAGTCCCCCTTTCTCCGTCGCTGACATCAGTATGGCTATCTATAAGAAGATAGCTGCCAGCCAAGCGGCAAGACAGCCTCGGCCTTCCAACTACCAACTTCACACTGACACCCCTCCCAACCCCTACCCTCTGGTGGAGTTGGGTGCAGGGGGGTGCAGGAGGTGCAGGGGGGGAGGGTTACCTTGTGCCTTCTGTCAAGGGGGGCGTGGCAGAGGCAGGGAGAGCAGCTGAGAGTAAGCAGGGTGCTGTTGTTGATGTGTCCTATCTGACGGCCCAGAGGGTTCTGGATGACTTCCTGCACCAGCTGACGCACCCAGAGGATGGGAGTGGAGGTGGGGGGGGGAGGGAGGGGGCACAAGGCCAACATGGGAGGGGGAAGAACTGACGAGAGGGGGGCGGAGTGAAAGGAACCTATGAACTTCTGTAATTGTAACCTAATCTTGTATAGGCTAGGATTGTTCAAATTGTATTGGTTTCTTTGTGATGGTTTGTTTGTGATGTTTGAGGCCTGTAGTTCTGCATTTATTTCACTCACTAAATGTCACTATACATTTGAGTGATGGTATTGTAAATATTACATTCTGTTTCCTTACCAAATGTCTTTTTGTTGTGCGGTGGTAAAGAAAGTATTAGACTTAAACAATTATTTTACGTATATATAGAATGTAATTATTAATTCAAGTTTGCAATGTGGTACAGTCCCTCCTTTCCCTTATGAAGTGATGCAGAATTGAAATAGTTTTTTTGTCGTAGAATTTTCTATTTTGTAACAATGACTGCTATTTTGTAAGCTCCAGTAAGCCAATGAAGTAACCTTCATATCTGAATAACATCGATCCAGCTGCTATTAACAGATTACCCCATGTGTTTTGGGCTATTATGTCACATTACCTAGATTTTAACCTTTATTTGAAACCTTATCCAGAGATGTGAATTACACCAGAAAATAAAGCAGTTGTCTGAGGATGGAGCTGGACCATCTGACATGAAAAGAAAAGGGGACAGTTTGATGAAAAAGCTTTAAATAAAGGTTCAAATCCAGGTCTTGTGACATGATTGTCCAAAACACAGGGCCTTACTTATGAATGCTATGCTGTCCATCCTAATAAACTCTCTTAGCTAAAACTGTATAACGTTTCTGTCACCCCCCCCCAAATACGTTTCATGTTGTAGATCAATAAAATGACTAATTCTAAACATGTCTGACAAGGTTTATTGATTTGTCTTTCCCAAACATTACCCACTTCCTATGTTAAGCCATCACTCTCTCTCCTATTCTAACCTATACTGAACATGGGGTGCAGCCATGGGAATGAGTTTTTCCCTACAGAAGGGCTTTATTACAGACAGAAATACTCTCCTCAGCATGGATGTCCTGGGCTGGCGTGGTTACATGTGGTCTGCGGTTATGAGGCCGGTTGGACGTACTGCCAAATTCTCTAGACGTTTTAGAGGCAGCTTATGGTAGATAAATAAACATTCAATTATCTGGCAACAGCTCTGGTGGACATTCCTGCAGTCAGCATGCCAATTGCACGCTCCCTCAAAACTTTAGACATCTGTGGCATTGTGTTGCCCTGCCCCCCTGTCTACCGGTCTACCTGTCTATCTGTCTACCTGTCTACCTGTCTACCTGTCTATCTGTCTACCTGTCTACCTGTCTACCTGTCTATCTGTCTACCTGTCTACCTGTCTATCTGTCTATCTGTCTGTCTACCTGTCTACCTGTCTACCTGTCTATCTGTCTACCTGTCTACCTGTCTATCTGTCTGTCTATCTGTCTACCTGTCTATCTGTCTATCTGTCTATCTGTCTATCTGTCTATCTGTCTACCTGTCTATCTGTCTACCTATCTGTCTACCTATCTGTCTACCTGTCTATCTGTCTATCTGTCTATCTGTCTACCTGTCTATCTATCTGTCTATCTGTCTACCTGTCTATCTGTCTACCTGTCTACCTGTCTACCTGTCTACCTGTCTATCTGTCTACCTGTCTATCTGTCTACCTGTCTACCTGTCTATCTGTCTACCTGTCTATCTGTCTACCTGTCTACCTGTCTATCTGTCTACCTGTCTATCTGTCTACCTGTCTACCTGTCTATCTGTCATAACCGTCAAATCCAACCTGTAGGCCCAGTGCTGGTTTGCTGATCAGACACTGGCCTGCTTTCCCATTGGTGCTCCTGTCCTAATAGGATCCCAGGGACTATGATGGGGGGATTACCATATCCATACTGTACCCTCGACATTGGCCAGTCCGTGTCCTCCACCATGGGCACAGCAGGAATTTAGGGGTGCACCTTGACCACTCACAGACCACACCAGAGGGGTTCCATCCAAAACAAACGGGTGTTGTCATCGTCAGTAATTGTGTGAATCGAAGAGTCACTGTCGTGGTGCAACCATAACCTGATGATTTGAAGGATCATAGTTTTGCTGTCAAAAAAGGACGTGGATGATCAAATATCTATTAGATTAATTATTTTCTTGGCCTTCAGTTTTTGTCTCACGACTTCAATTGGATTACTACGGAGATTTCTAATATTTTCCTTTCTACGTGAACGTTTTGGATTATCGTCCCAACCCAAACTTGTCCTTCACCATCAGATGGATCTCCCTTCTTATCTCAACCCACATGAACAACTTACAGGAGATCAACCTGATAATAACTCACCAACGCACCCTGGAAAGGCCAAGCCATACTTCTCTGTCTAATATAACAACCTTCGCATAACCTACTCCTATGAATCGCGGTAGTCCACCTTCTTTATTGCCCAGAACTTTCCTTCTTTGAACCTACCAATATTCTTTCCCCATCCTTCACTGTTATCTCTCTCTACTTGATTATCCCAACATCTCCTCCCTCCGTCCTTTTCTCTCTCTCTGAGTCCTGTGTTGGTTGTTGTGAGCACCAGCCATGGCGCTGCTGAAGCTGCAGTTCCCCCTTGCAGAGGCGCGTGCGTCTGGCCCAGGGTCTGTGGCTGCTGTCCTGGCTGGCCGTGCTGGCTGGGGCCTTCACCTTCTCCCTGGGAGTGTACCTCAAGACCGAGCTGCTCCGCAGGGCAGAGGTACTGGCTGACACTATAACACACACACAGCACACACACCTGTTCACACACGACACACACACGTTTCGGGCACTCGGCATACACACGGCACACACACAAAAAAACTGTCTGTGTCTCTACTGCTCCTGTGGTCTATCCTGGCTGGTTCCACTGTGTTGTGTTTTCAGTGTGTCTCTCAGCGTGGCGTCTGTCTCACGCCTTCACCTATCAAAGCTTTATTCACACCGGGCTGTCATGATGCAGTTGCCTTGAATCTGGACAAGCTTTGTGTGTGTGTGTGTGTGTGTGTGTGGGGGGGGGGGGTATTGGTGTGTGGCTGTGTGTGTGGGGGGAGGGGGCGTATTGGTGTGTGGCTGTGTGTGTGTGTATGTGGGGGGAGGGGGGCGTATTGGTGTGTGGCTGTGTGGGGGGCGTATTGGTGTGTGGCTGTGAGTGTGGAGGGGGCGTATTGGTGTGTGGCTGTGTGGGGGGGGGGGGGGCGTACTGAAAAAGAACAAGAACGTCTACATTCCTGAACTCAATAACACCAATACAACAGAAAAAACTGACAAATTATGTAGTTGATTACACTTTACATAGTGTCATAGTACTGAAGTGGATATAGTGGAGCAAGTCATAGTACTGAAGTGGATATAGTGGAGCAAGTCATAGTACTGAAGTGGATATAGTGGAGCAAGTCATAGTACTGAAGTGGATATAGTGGAGCAAGTCATAGTACTGAAGTGGATATAGTGGAGCAAGTCATAGTACTGAAGTGGATATAGTGGAGCAAGTCATAGTACTGAAGTGGATATAGTGGAGCAAGTCATAGTACTGAAGTGGATATAGTGGAGCAAGTCATAGTACTGAAGTGGATATAGTGGAGCAAGTCATAGTACTGAAGTGGATATAGTGGAGCAAGTCATAGTACTGAAGTGGATATAGTGGAGCAAGTCATAGTACTGAAGTGGATATAGTGGAGCAAGTCATAGTACTGAAGTGGATATAGTGGAGCAATAGAAGTAGTTATGTAGGGTGCTGACTACAATTATTCATATTGCTATATATGAACATACTTTACTAGATGTTGCTCTTCTACTAATCTCACTGCAACTCCCCTCCATGTCTCCGACCACTACTTTGTATCCTTTTCTCTCTCGCTCTCCTCCAACACTACTCACTCTGCCCCTACACAGATGGTAATGCGCCGCCGCAACCTTCGCTCTCTCTCTCCCACTACTCTCTCCTCTTCCATCCTATCATCTCTTCCCTCTGCTCAATCCTTCTCCCTCCAATCTCCTGATTCTGCCTCCTCAACCCTCCTCTCCTCCCTTTCTGCATCCTTTGACTCCCTGTGTCCCCTATCCTCCCGGCCGGCTCGGTCCTCCCCTCCAGCTCCGTGGCTTGATGACTCATTGCGAGCTCACAGAACAGAGCTCCGGGCAGCTGAGCGGAAATGGAAGAAAACTAAACTCCCTGCCGACCTGGCATCTTTTCACTCCCTCCTCTCTACATTTTATTCATCTGTTTCTGCTGCTAAGGCCACTTTCTACCACTCTAAATTCCAAGCATCTGCCTCTAACCCTAGGAAGCTCTTTGCCACATTCTCCTCACTGCTGAATCCTCCCCCCCATCCTTGACCGCTGGCTATGTCCCTTCCGTCTTCAAGAGAGCGAGAGTTGCTCCCCTTCTCAAAAAACCAACACTCGATCCCACTGATGTCAACAACTACAGACCAGTATCCCTTCTTTCTTTTCTTTCCAAAACTATTGAGCGTGCCGTCTTTAGCCAACTCTCTTGCTATCTCTCTCAGAATGACCTTCTTGATCCAAACCAGTCAGGTTTCAGGACTGGTCATTCAACTGAGACTGCTCTTCTCTGTGTCACGGAGGCTCTCCGCACTGCTAAAGCTAACTCTCTCTCCTCTGCTCTTGTCCTTCTAGACCTGTCTGCTGCCTTTGATACTGTGAACCATCAGATCCTCCTCTCCACCCTCTCCGAGCTGGGCATCTCCGGCGCGTCTCACTCCTGGATTGCGTCCTACCTGACCGGTCGCTCCTACCAAGTGGCGTGGCGAGAAGCTGTCTCCGCACCACGTGCTCTCACCACTGGTGTCCCCCAGGGCTCAGTTCTAGGCCCTCTCCTTTTCTCCCTATACACCAAGTCACTTGGCTCTGTCATATCCTCACATGGCCTCTCCTATCATTGCTACGCTGACGATACACAACTAATCTTCTCCTTTCCCCCTTCTGATAACCAGGTGGCGAATCGCATCTCTGCATGTCTGGCAGACATATCAGTATGGATGACGGATCACCACCTCAAGCTGAACCCTGACAAGACGGAGCTGCTCTTCCTCCCGGGGAAGGACTGCCCGTTCCATGATCTCGCCATCACGGTTGACAACTCCGTTGTGTCCTCCTCCCAGAGTGCGAAGAGCCTTGGCGTGACCCTGGACAACACCCTGTCGTTCTCCGCTAACATCAAGGCGGTGACCCGATCCTGCAGGTTCATGCTCTACAACATTCGGAGAGTACGACCCTGCCTTACACAGGAAGCGGCACAGGTCCTAATCCAGGCACTTGTCATCTCCCGTCTGGATTACTGCAACTCGCTGTTGGCTGGGCTCCCTGCCTGTGCCATTAAACCCCTACAACTCATCCAGAATGCCGCAGCCCGTCTGGTGTTCAACCTTCCCAAGTTCTCTCACGTCACCCCCCTCCTCCGCACACTCCACTGGCTTCCAGTTGAAGCTCGCATCCGTTACAAGACCATGGTGCTTGCCTATGGAGCAGTGAGGGGAACGGCACCTCCATACCTTCAGGCTCTGATCAGTCCCTACACCCAAACGAGGGCATTGCGTTCATCCACCTCTGGCCTGCTGGCTCCCCTTCCTCTGCGGAAGCATAGTTCCCGCTCAGCCCAGTCAAAACTGTTCGCTGCTCTGGCACCCCAATGGTGTAACAAGCTCCCTCACGACGCCAGGACAGCGGAGTCACTCACCACCTTCCGGAGACATTTGAAACCCCACCTCTTTAAGGAATACCTGGGATAGGATAAAGTAATCCTTCTACCCCCCCCAAAAAATAAAATAATTGTAAAGTGGTTATCCCACTGGCTATAGGGTGAATGCACCAATTTGTAAGTCGCTCTGGATAAGAGCGTCTGCTAAATGACGTAAATGTAAATGTAAAACTCTAATCCTATCTCTAATCCTAACTCAAATCCTAACTCAAATCCTAACTCTAACCATATCTCTAATCCTAACTCTAACCCTATCTCTAATCCTAACTCTAACCCTGTCTCTAATCCTAACTCTAACCCTATCTCTAATCCTAACTCTAACCCTGTCTCTAATCCTAACTCTAACCCTGTCTCTAATCCTAACTCTAACCATATCTCTAATCCTAACTCTAACCCTGTCTCTAATCCTAACTCTAACCCTGTCTCTAATCCTAACTCTAACCCTGTCTCTAATCCTAACTCTAACCCTGTCTCTAATCCTAACTCTAACCCTAACTCTAACACTATCTCTAATCCTAACTCTAACCCTGTCTCTAATCCTAACTCTAACCCTGTCTCTAACCCTGTCTCTAATCCTAACTCTAACCCTTTCTCTAATCCTAACTCTAACCCTGTCTCTAATCCTAACTCTAACCCTATCTCTAATCCTAATTTTAACCCTGTCACTAATCCTAACTCTAACCCTGTCTCTAATCCTAACTCTAACCCTGTCTCTAATCCTAACTCTAACCCTAACTCTAACACTATCTCTAATCCTAACTCTAACTCTGTCTCTAATCCTAACTCTAACCCTGTCTCTAATCCTAACTCTAACCCTATCTCTAATCCTAACTCTAACCCTGTCTCTAATCCTAACTCTAACCTTAACTGTAACACTATCTCTAATCCTAACTCTAACCCTGTCTCTAATCCTAACTCTAACCCTGTCTCTAATCCTAACTCTAACCCTGTCTCTAATCCTAACTCTAACCCTGTCTCTAATCCTAACTCTAACCCTGTCTCTAATCCTAACTCTAACCCTGTCTCTAATCCTAACTCTAACCCTGTCTCTAATCCTAACTCTAACCCTGTCTCTAATCCTAACTCTAACCCTGTCTCTAATCCTAACTCTAATCCTATCTCTAATCCTAACTCTAACCCTATCTCTGTGTAAAGGACCCCTATAAAAGACCATTAACCACAAAAGGTGGTGCAGCTTTACTGATAAAACATACAACTCAAAAACTGGAGGGGCTTTATTGACTGGAGGGGCTTTATTGACTGGAGGGGCTTTATTGATGAAACATGTAACTCACTGACTGAACAGGGTTGTCATGTTTATTGTGAAACTAACTGGGCCAAAAAAAAGCTTTAAGCTTCTCGTAAAAACAAAATGGTCTCCACAGTGAATAAAAGCAAATAATTAAACCGAATAGAGGACAGGTCTGTGTGACTATAGGGTTGGGTTGCTGTCTACAGTATGGATTTAAGCAGGGCAGATGAGGGTCAAGCCTTTGTCCCACTCTATATAACAGGATCTGAGCTCAAAGCTGTAATAAAGACTGTTGCCTCACCGGCTATATATGCAGGTGTCTGTGCCTCAGCCTATCGTTCAGCTGTCTCCTGAAACACTTTTAATACAATCTGAAACTTTTCTTCGTTTTTGAGACCGTCATGTACCCATGCTACTAAACTTCTTGAAATATCTAATGTGGTATCTTGCTAGCAGCTGCAAATTAAGGTGTTGGCTGTCTTAGTAATGAACTGTTATTGACAGACAGAGCTGATGGTTGTCTTGGTAATTAGCCGTTATTGAGAGACAGAGCTGATGGTTGTCTTGGTAATTAGCTGTTATTGACAGACAGAGCTGATGGTTGTCTTGGTAATTAGCTGTTATTGAGAGACAGAAGGTGATGGTTGTCTTAGTAATTAGCTGTTATTGAGAGACAGAAGGTGATGGTTGTCTTAGTAATTAGCTGTTATTGACAGACAGAAGGTGATGGTTGTCTTGGTAGTTAGCTGTTATTGACAGACAGAAGGTGATGGTTGTCTTGGTAATTAGCTATTATTGACAGACAGAAGGTGATGGTTGTCTTGGTAATTAGCTGTTATTGACAGACAGAAGGTGATGGTTGTCTTGGTAATTAGCACACCAAACACACACCACACACACACACACACCACACACACCAAACACACACAAACACACACACACACACACACACCAAACACACACCAAAACCAAACACACACACACACACCAAACACACACCAAAACACACACACACACACACACACCAAATACACACACACACCAAACACACAAACACACCACACCAAACACACACACACACACACCAAAAACACACACACACACACCAAACACACACACACACACCAAACACACACACACACACACCAAACACACACACACACACACACACACCCAACACACACACACACCCAACACACACACACACACACACACCAAACACACACACACACACCAAACACACACACACACACCAAACACACACACACACACCAAACACACACACACCAAACACACACACACACACCAAACACACACACACACACATACCAAACACACACACACCAAACACACACACACACATACCAAACACACACACACCAAACACACACACACACACACACACACACACACACACACACACACACACACACACACCAAACACACACACCAAACACACCAAAGACACACACCAAACACACACACACACACACCAAACACACACCAAAGATCTGTCTTCTGAGCAGCAGGTGTCCAGACTGACAGGCTAAGCTCTCATCAAATACACAGGATGAGTCCCAAATGGCACCCTGTTCCCTATTTAGTGCACTACTTTAGACCAGAGAATGGCACCCTGTTCCCTATTTAGTGCACTACTTTAGACCAGAGAATGGCACCCTGTTCCCTATTTAGTGCACTACTTTAGACCAGAGAATGGCACCATATTCCCTATATAGTGCACTACTTTAGACCAGAGAATGACACCCTGTTCCCTATTTAGTGCACTACATTAGACCAGAGAATGGCACCCTGTTCCCAATTTAGTGCACTACTTTAGACCAGAGAATGGCACCCTGTTCCCTATTTAGTGCACTACTTTAGACCAGAGAATGGCACCATATTCCCTATATAGTGCACTACTTTAGACCAGAGAATGACACCCTGTTCCCTATTTAGTGCACTACATTAGACCAGAGAATGGCACCCTGTTCCCTATTTAGTGCACTACTTTAGACCAGAGAATGGCACCCTGTTCCCTATTTAGTGCACTACATTTGACCAGGGTCAGTAGAGCTCCGGTAAAAAGTAATGTCCTATATAGGGAATAGGGTGCCATTTGGGACGCATTATAAGGGCACTAGGTTCATGGAAGGATACAGGTCCTACTATGGTCTTCCTTCACACAGACTAACAGTCTTTTCATAGAGGTCCTATGCAAACATGTTAGTGTTTTAAAGAGAGCGGTATTGAAACAAGGTTACACAAGGTTAGATCGTCACTTGATTTAATGCTACAGATTAGCCTGTATTGTCTAATGCACCCTAAAGTACATTGTGATGAGCTCCTATTGGGAATAGACTGCAGGTTATTGACTCTTGGTCTGAGAACAGAACGAGCAAAAAGACTAGTGAAAAGTCTTGCTCCATACGTCACTAGTGTACTCTACAGTATATGCTGTAGACATGCATCCCAAATGGCACCCTATTCCCTATATAGTGCACTACGTTTGACCAATGCCCTATGGAGTGCCATTTGGCCCTTGGTCAAAAGTAGTGCACTATATAGGGAATAGGGTGCCATTCTCTGGTCAAAAGTAGTGCACTATATAGGGAATAGGGTGCCATTCTCTGGTGAAAAGTAGTACACTATGTAGGAAATAGGGTGTCATTCTCTGGTCTAAAGTAGTGCACTATATAGGGAATAGGGTGCCATTCTCTGGTCTAAAGTAGTGCACTATATAGGGAATAGGGTGCCATTCTCTGGTCAAAAGTAGTGCACTATGTAGGAAATAGGGTGTCATTCTCTGGTCTAAAGTAGTGCACTATATAGGGAATAGGGTGCCATTCTCTGGTCTAAAGTAGTGCACTATATAGGGAATAGGGTACCATTCTCTGGTCTAAAGTAGTGCACTATATAGGGAATAGGGTGCCATTTGGGATGCACACAAACTGTAGCTATAACACTGGAATGGTGCAATAATAATTATACTCTGGTACCGTTTCTTGTAGCCTCCTGTTGAGATTGGCTTTCTTCCATTGAGGGAGGCTGAAGCTGGCAGCAGCAACTGACGGCAGGTCATACCCCTCATAGGGGCTGGAGGGCAGAGGTACACACCATCAACACCACTATGAACTCCGATCTGAGGGGGGTCGGCTGGCTCCTATTATCTGACGTACTAGCTTCGTCCCAAACGGCAGCCTGTTCCCTATATAGTGCACTACTTTTGACCAGGGCTCATAGGGTACATGGATAGTGTTCCATTTGGGATGCAAACAGTGCGGACTGGAACCTACCAGCTGATCTCCCTCAGTGTAATAAGAGTTATGTGCGGGGAAGACTTAGCTATTTGGGGGCCCGTTTCAAAATGCTACTGGGGGGGTCCCCTACCCCAAAAAGGGAAATGTTCCCGCATAAATGAAGTTTTATGATGACTAATAACCTGGTATTAAAAAGACCTCTTCGGTTCCTGTGTTTCAGTACAGTTGGGACCCGGAGTAGAGGGGCTGAAATATTCCTGATAAGCTGCTTACTTACCCGAAGGCCCAGACGCGAGCGGGGGCTGCTCACTTGAAGGCACAGGGGCGAGCGGCGGCGTGGGAAATCTCCTTGCGAAGGGTATAGTGGTGGAGGTGGCCCAACCGGTGGGCCTTATAGTCCCTGGACAGGGGAGATATGGCGCCTCTGGGCTTCAGGGGACGCTCATCTGGAAGCTTTACTAAGAGGATGTATGTCAACAGGATTGTGTGGAAAACAACATTGGCTCAGATTATAGAAGGTAAAGCCCCAGTTGAATGTGTTGAAGGTCCAAACAACTGTGGTTCCTGGAAAGGTTTAATAATAATAATAATAATAATATATTGTTTACACACAATAAACAACTGCTGCTAAGTCACCATATGATGTTCCTATTGTAATAGCAGGCCTGCAATCGAGCATGAACAAGCCTAAACAAATGCAAAACTTTGGCCCTCGGGAAAATACAATTGCTGAGGTCGCCATCTACTGGTAACATTCTGCAGTCACACCCTCCTAATGTTTCCTGACATTTTACATTGCGCATGTTAAAAGGCTGGTGGTGTCTTGTGTCATAGGGTTAGGGTTAGAATCTTATCTCCAATACACCCATGTCATGAGTCAGTAATAACGAAACAACCATTACCTCTGAAATCATCCTGCTGTCATTCTTCCATTTCTGATGGAACAGAAAGTGTCTCCCACAGACAGTTATTATCTGAGGTGCCCAGCCTGGACAAAATAGACACCTCTCTGCCCAGGTAAGAGGAAGAAGACCTGTACAAAATGTAAATGACATTCAATATGAGGCCAACATTAATATGCCTTCAACTGAATGGAGTAGCGTCTAATAATATAGCAGTGCACTACTTTCATATAGCTCTGGTCAAAAGTAGTGCACTATAACGGGGAATAGGGTGCCATTTGGGACGAAAACGTTCTCTTATAAACTCACTTCCCCCTCTACAATACCATTGGAATCCATTCCATCCCTTGAGTCGAGAATTTCAAACAAAAAGGCATGTCTTGGAATTCAGCTGATACAGTCAGGTAGGAAGAGGAATATTCAGCTGATACAGTCAGGTAGGAAGAGGAATATTCAGCTGATACAGTCAGTTAGGAAGAGGAATATTCAGCTGATACAGTCAGGTAGGAAGAGGAATATTCAGCTGATACAGTCAGCTAGGAAGAGGAATATTCAGCTGATACAGTCAGCTAGGAAGAGGAATATTCAGCTGATACAGTCAGGTAGGAAGAGGAATTCTTATTTTCCTTTTTCAGGAATTATATTTGATATCTATTCAATTATTTTATTTGCATGAAATGAGTTATTTCCCATAATTATGAACGTTTTGATAGCTTTATTCCCGAGCTAGGCCTAGCAGAGAACTTACTGTACAGTCTGCATGCCTCCACCTGACAGAGAAAGAGGACCACAAATAACAAATTATTTCCTCTTTCAGCAATGAAACTGCTAGGGCCAGTTTCCCGGACAGAGATTCTCTATTGAGTTTGCTTTTTAGTCCATGACTAGGCTTAATCTGTGTCCCGTGAAACCACCCCCTAATGTTCAATAGTCAGAAATGTCATGGTTGAATCGGTACCTGTGGAAACTCTTGAAATGCCCCAGTGGTCTCTTGGTTTTGATCGGAGGAGCCTCCAATAACAATCACAGGCCTACAGAGAGAGAGGTATCACACAATGACATCAACTGACAAGCTGAGACAACAAGAAATTGGAGTCCTCTGATCATTTTTTGCAGTGTGCGGATAGCATCCCTTCTTTTGAAAGGACCACTGAACATGAGTAGTAGGGTCTTCTGTTTGTGGAGTTCTAGCATACCAGCAGTTCATGTTAGCGTTGGCCATTCCACCAAGTGCATGGATGAGTCCCGGTCCAGACACAACCAGACACGCACCTGGACTGGAGAGGAACAGACAGACAGAGGGACAGACAGGAAGACAGGCAGACACACACACAAAGGGTCAGACAGCCAGGCAGACATAATTAGCTATGCAAAAAAGCTATGAAACGGACCCTCACACACTACACGCTCCTGTAGTCTATGTAAGGGTAGTTAATATCACATGATTTAGGGAGAGCTGGTTTAGTATAGTGTGGAGAGAGTAGTCTCCCTGGGCAGACGGGTCGCTTCCCACATTAACAATGTTTTAACATAGGTCTGGGATTTCAGAGAGGAGAGACAGTATCTCTAAAGCTCTCTCCTAATGAGAATCCTCCTACCGTCCAGTGAGGTAACCAACAGCAGACGCAGCATAGCAAGCCTGTTGGATGACGCATTACAACAACATATCAGTATTACTGGTGTCTCCACAACCAAATCACATCAAAAATGTCATGAGAAGATTCTGAATTCATAAAAAATAAAAAGATGGCTTACGGCTTGTTCATTGCGCATTCACACATACTTGATTCCTGAGGCTTGAGCTGCCATAGCTACTTCAATGACTGGAACACCAACTATTCCAAACATATATTCTACATTCTGTAGAGAGATACGTGTAGATACACTATATTTACATTAAAAAGAAAACAAATGTAGTCATTTAGCAGACGCTCTTATCCAGTGAGTGCATACATTTTCATACTGAATTGTATATGAATTGTTACAATGTAGTTTAGATTTTCTTTGCATTGACACACACTTTGGCATGCATCAACAAGGGAGTTAACATATGCTATTCCACATAAACATCTAAATGTTTTGCTACAACAATATTCATAGTTAGCTATACCAGTGCAATGACCTTTGGCACACTTTCACAACTCGTAGTGCTACATTCTCACTGCCAAGGACATGATCAGCGACTAATATATTCTTAGCAACACGGTTACACAGTATAACACTGTTTTATATAAATTGCACACACTTTACCTGAGCTTTTAGTGCCTCTGCAATGAGCTGAGCCCCAGTCACATCTTCCATTATTATTGTCGAGAAATCTGTTCAAAGTGCAAACGAGGTTAGCAAGGAATTCTTGGACTTGTTGTTCAGTAGCTTATAAATCGTGTTTAGATCTCTTGCAAATCATTAGTTTTTGTCTGCTTTCCAGCATGCATTACATGAGTAGCTACAAGCGATAGGTATTTTGATAGCCACTTACTCCACAAAGTTAAAATTTGAGTGACAGGATTTCTTCTGGCACTACTGCTCCTGTCTTAAAGTATAACACGTTTTAATACCACTTCCGGGTTCACGGCCAATCACATGAGCCGTGCTTCTTCTTCGTCTTCTTTTTCTTCTTCAGTGGGGTTTATAGGCAGTCGGCATCCAACGTTATGGTGCATTACTGCCCCCTGCTGTACTGCAGTGTGGACATGAGCCGTGCAAGAGCAGTCATGAATATTTAATAAACTACTAGCCTTTTCCTTTTTGTATTGCAAGAAATACATAACAAGCCCTCATTATGTGTTTATAACTGCACTTAACTTAACACTTAACTCAATTAAGTCATTATGAGTGTATGACAGTATGAAAAAAAAAATGTATGCACTCACTAACTGTAAGTCGCTCTGGATAAGAGCTTCTGCTAAATGACTAAAATGTAAAATGTAAATGACTTGAGTGTATGCATTATAGATATAGGCTTCATAGAAAGTGTTACAAATGTTCTCCTGTCATCTTATAGGAGATCCATTCATGGATTTAGTTATGGCTTGAGAATGTGACTGGTCTACAGAGTTCTCTCCTTTATGTCTGTCTTTATATATATATATATATATATGGCACCCTTTTTTATATGTGACAACAACTTTTCTGTATTATGTGTATTTCCACAATCAATAATAATAAACGGTACTTCACTATGAATACTTTTGACTATGTGGTTTGAAGTACTTTACCGTTATCGTGCACAAACATTAAGACTATTATAGACAGAAATCAATGCAGTAATGTTTTATTAAATAAAGGCTCTGATTAAAATATAATATTAATGAAATCAGGCATTTAGCTAATTCTTCTTCCCAGAAGCTCCTCTGAATGGTTTGGAGATGGCTCTGGAGAGAGCGTGTAACACCCTGACTATGAGAGGGCGTTTACGGGACTGGGACTCCTGGGGAGCAGGGGCCGGTGTGGTTGTCAGGTCCTCCTTGGGAGGGGAAGTGGATGGAACCTCTGGAACCTCACACTCAGCATCTGTCATAAGAACATTTCATAATCAGAAAATGAATGTGTGTGTTTGTGTCTGTCCGTCTGCCTGTCTGTCTGCCTGCCTGTCCGTCTGCATGTCTGTCTGTCTGCCTGTCCGTCTGTCTGTCTGCCTGTCCATCTGCCTGCCTGTCTGTCCATCTGCCTGTCTGTCTGTCTGCATGTCTGTCCGTCCGTCTGCCTGTATCTGTTGTCACTGTTTTAACAAGCTTGTCATAGGGTGATATATCAATATAACATCGATGCTTATCACTTACCCTGTGAAATATGAGTCTCTCTGAGACGTTTGGGGTGGCTCTTCGGTTCCCCTTTTGTCTTGAACAGCTGTTGACAAAACACATCAGGACAACTGAGCCTGTGTAAAATACAGAGTGTGCATCCCAAAAGGCACCCTATTCGCTATGTAAGGCACTACTTTTGACAAGGGCCCATAGAGCTCTGGTAAAAAGTAGTGCACTATATAGGGAATAGGGTGCCATTTGGGACATAGCCATTGACTCTCTCCCATGTGTATTAGGATTGTATTACAGCGTCCTCACTCAACCTCCTCAAGACAATGACAACAGTATTGTTCTAATGCTGAGAGACAATAGGTGTGTAGTGAATCTGTAGGGTAAATGTCAGCCCTGCCTTACAGAGGTAATCTCAAAACACAGAGCACCCTACCTTAATCATGATCTTTGGAAACGTATGCATTTTCGGTAGGAAATGCCACTTCCTGTTCTTCTTAGTCTCTTCCCCTCTGGCAGAGGGAAGGCGGGCCATGCCGTCAGCCTTTACATCAGCCGGGCTAAGGCTCCTGGCAGGGAATTCCTCAGTATCATTAAGGTCAGCTACAACACCATGAATGATGTCACTTGCGGCATTGCTGGTGTCTGAGTGAGAAGAGCACGCTAGTGTGACCGACCTGTGTACAATAACTGGGAGAAGAGGACGCAGCCATGGAAGTTAGTCACTGCATCCCAAATGGCATTCTCTTCACTTTATAGTGCACTACTTTTGACCAGGGCCCATAGGGTCTGGTCAAAAGTAGTGCACTAAATATGGAATAAGGTGCCATTCTGGACACAACCAGTGAATTTTAATTAAGTCCTATGCAGATGAAAATAGATACTTTCACTTACCATCCTCCATTGCAGACTTGGACCCATAAGTCAGGCTGTCCATCACCACGTCTGTCATCAACTTGATGACCTGATCCAAAACCATTTCAGCCGAGGGTGGCATAGGCCTTCCCATACACTGCCCCAGGAGTCTCCTAACAGAAGTCTGGGCAAAGTTGTAAATGAGCTCTGAGGCATCGTCCTTTGACAGCTTCCTCAGGGCTGGCTTAGGCAGCGCTGGTTGAGAGAGGCTTCTGTGGCCAGCCATGGATTGAAGCTGGCGGCTTATGGTTATCTCCAGAATGAGACCGTGGACCTTTGCGATCAGGTTGTCAGACGCACCTTGAAGGGCTTCAACTGACAGGAGCCTATCCAGATTTTCTTCTGCTGAAGTCATCTCTGGGTCGTCCGTCTTCAATGTGTCCATTATAGTTTTCACTATGATATTGGTGTCAGATATGTTTATTTCTTGTTGGCTCACAAGCGTTGACCGTGAACCTGTCTCGTCCATTGCGATAGAGGTATGGGATTCTGTCCTTGTGATCTCATCGGCAGCGCTCATGTCAGGCAACTGGTCAAGGCTCTCCAGTAAAGAGTCTAACATGTTAGTGGCTATCAGACACTCCTGCCCAACAGATGAACTCTCAGAGTTGGCCACTCTACACTTGATCTCATTTAGGATCAAGCTGAGCATCTTCTTTGCAGTTTTGCTAAAGCCTTCTTGGCTGACTGCCACTGTTACGTCTTTTAGAGCCACAAGAGGTTTGCAACTTTCACTCAATCCACTGCCGTGGAGAGGAGAGGCTCTCTTCAAACTGTTGTTGCTCACAACTGACATACTCCTGGTGGGCAGAGTGACATCCTCACTGCATGTGTCAATTACATGGTGGTCTGTTGAAGAGCCACTTGAAGACACAAGGGCTTTAGACCTTTTAGCCAAACAGACTTTTGACAAAGGCTTCTCACTTCTCACAGACGGATGGCGGCTCCTGTCCTCAACAAGAGCAGTGTCAGGGGACTTAATGCGTCTGAGTGTCTCCACAGGGGTGGAGTCCAGCACATCTTTGGCTGTGGTGACTGACACTGGTGGAAAAGAGAAAAAGATGTTCAGTCTATCCTTTACTCTGTGGTACATGGTTTGAGCAGCATCCAATAAGTTGTCAAAGACAACTCTGGGTTTGAGCTGGGACTCCAGCTTTTTCTCTCCTAGTGGGAAGGAGTCTGCGTCGTCCACAGTGTACTGGGATACACTTTCAAGGTCTTGCATGATAATATTTACTATATCTTCGGCTGTAGAAACCACATGGTGTGAGAAGGTGGTGCTAGGCATGCCCTGTAGCAAAGAATGGTTGGCTTTGCTAGCAGCTCTGAGAATGGTCTCACTCACAATGTGTTTGGCCTTAGCTCGGAACTCAGTACTGTAAAAGCTCTGGATGGAAATGTTAGAGGTTCTGCTGGCTGCACTAAGAGATCGCATGAGTGTGGGAATCTCGGCTGACGTCACATCACTCAAAATGGTGAGGTCCTCCAATTTCGAAACTATCGAGTCCAACTTCTGGTTGAAGTCGAAGGATGAATTTGTCTTGCTCTCCCCAACGGAAGCGGAGCAGTCTTCCTTTGAAGTGTCCACCCTCAGCACCGAGATCACCTGTTTGATTACCCCTTTAGTGCAGGTGTCGAGGGTGAGCTGGTGGGCTGAGGACTTAGAAGGGGTCTTACTGTCTGTCTTCTGTACAGGAGATTCCTCCACAGTGGCCTCAGTTACAGGAGATACCTCCACAGTGGCCTCAGTTACAAGTAGTCCAGTTGCAGAGAGCTCGATTTGCACAGGAATATATTTTCCCTCAGTGAGATGGTTGGAGGTGAACAGCTTCCTTAGTTTGTCCAGGGTTTTGGTGTAAATCTTCTGGGAACCTGAACTCACTTCCACCCAGAATATTTTGCGACCTGGTTTCGTACGCTTGGAGGCCTTATTGACCTCATATACCTCATGCAGGTCGGAAATAATTCCACCAAAGAGATCAGAGGATGCCTCCTCAATATTCTCTGAGGAAACATGGACAGATAGGATTTCCGACAGTTTCCCACAAGTGTCGGTTTTATCCAGCGCAGCAGTATATGTCACAGCTGCATCCTGAATGACCTGAGTGATGCATTGCTCAGCTTTGACAATATACTCCTCCACTGGCTGACCAAGGAGGATGTCAACTTTATCAGCAGGGCGCTCCTTCTGAATACTCACATTCTCCTCTGATGGGCATGGGTTGTTGAAGATAATGCTCTCAGTGACCATCTTAGAGGAGGCGAGAGATGAGTCGAGAAGCAGAGATCTGTATATTGTCGAGGTGGACATCTCTGGGTGCTTTATCACAGCAGCCTCCTCCAAAATGGCCGACGGGCCCTGGAGGATGTCAGAGATATCCATGTCCTCAATGGTCTCTACCAGAGACGATAGTAGGTCTCTGGCTGCCAGGTTGGTAGGTCTCTGGTTCTCGAGCTCTGTTTTGATTGCTTGACAGGCAGTTGCCAGAGCAACAACAGAGCGAGAACACAACTGCTTCAAGGTGGAGTCAGAACACGATGATGACAGATCTGTCATGGACATGGTGGAGAGTTGACTCTCAGAGACAAACGGGCTGAGTTTGACAGACACCTGTCTGACCAAGTCCCCAGCAAGAGCTCTCTTATCTATTGCTCCACTAGCTGAGTTGTGGGAGCAGGCACTCTGTGGCCTTGACGGGTTCCTGTTATCCAAAAATCCTGTTGTCCAAAAAACCTCAAGTACAAGATCCACAACATCGGATGACACTTCTGTCATTCTGTTGTCAGACAGAAATGTACTTGGATGAATGGTGCCTGCATTCACAGTCCAGTCGCAAATGGAGTTGTTGGACTGACTCTGGACTAGTGGAACTAGACAGGTTTCACTTTGACCTTGGCCAAAGAGCTCTGCCATTTTGAGCAGAACTGATCTTAAGACCTTCGACTTGGAAATGTTCAGCAGTGGGTCGTTGTTGGACAGTCTGGTGGATGGTCTGCTAGCCGATCTGTGAACCACTAGGCTTTGTATTTCTGCCGAAATGGCAGTTAGAAAATAGGTCAAGGGGCTGGTCGCTCTCCCCTCATTTCCTCCGTTGGCTTTAGCCTTGGTGATGCTCTCTATGATGATGACTATGACCTGTCCAGCCAGAGGACCCAAGATGGCCTCAAGCTCCCTCTCTAACTCAAGGGGAGACTTGTGGCCGAGCGCAATATGCTCTATGGCATGGGAATACATCTTAGAAGTCGCCATGCTTAGCATCTCTTGGACAAACTGTTGACTTGCTGAGATACTTCCAGTCAGCGGATCTAGAGTTCCCTGACTGACACTTCGCATTAGCTCAGCCAATCTGGAGGTGAGAAGGTTTATAACCAACTCGACAATACCCATCATTAACTTGCCGTCCGTTGATATTTTGCTAAGTCTGTATTTCTCCTGTCTACTTCGTTTCGGCGGCAGTACGATGTCACTCTGCGACTGGCCGCTCTGGACCATGGCTAAGACAGAGTCCTCAGAGATTCCAAACACAGATCTCAGTGGTGCTGAGTGTGGTCTGTGTCTCATCTCTCTATTGCCACCCTCAGGTGAGGAGACGTATCGCTCTTCGTTCTCACTCAGCAAAGAGGTCATGGACCTGCAGAATGCACAACAGAAATGAATAGTACATGGTAACAAAATAAAAAATATGATCCAAGACTTTGGGACACAAACTCAACCTTGTTATTGTTATTCAAAGGAAGCATTGTGAACCATCTCAAACCACACTCAGACCAAACATTAACATTTAGAGTAAACTTTTTAGAGTGGTTGTGTAGTATCTAAGTAGTATTTCTCACTAAGTGGATCTGGAATGGATATTTGTACCTATAACAGGAAAGACCTGCAAAAAGAGGAGGGGATGGAGCTAGGTATCTGTGAGAGGAGTGGATTGGGCTAGGTACCTGTGAGAGGAGTGGATAGGGCTAGGTACCTGTGAGAGGAGTGGATAGGGGTAGGTACCTGTGAGAGGAGGGGAAAGGCGTGGGAGTGCGTGTGCTGCAGGCGGTTCTGGCGCTGGTGCACTTGCTGGGTCCTCCACTACAGCTGAATCTGACGCTGCGGCCAAGAGAGGTCACCTCTCCTGCCTCATTACTTCCTGATCCAGAAGAGCTTGGCCAATCAGAGAGCTCTATCTGCATGGTGAGGTCAAGGGCGGGAACAACCACAGTGGATGTAGACTCCATCACCCATGCTACAATATCCATGCACTTGGCACTAAACTCATGTCTGCTCATCTGCAATGTTAAAAGACCATACAGAGTTAGTTTGTTAAAGGGGCTGCACTGATATAAAACTTAGAACCATTTACTCAAACTTGTCAATTAAAGCAGTGGTTCAGGATTAAAGGTCCTGCAGGATTTCCACAAATGAATGTTTGGTCCATTTTACCAACATTAACTACTTTAGAGGTGACTATAACTCACCCCGGCACGCATATTCTCACTCAGCAGATTCCAATGGCTGAAAAGTAAATAAATGCAAGTACACAATGAATTACATTACCTCTATTCTCTTAGACTACGTTATGGATGGACATTACCTCTATTATCTTAGATTACGTTATGGATGGAAATTACCTCTATTATTTTAGATTACGTTATGGATGGACCTCTATGGAACTAGGCCACACCCAGACATCCCTGATTGGTTATTTGGTCCGTTGAGTCCTTTGTATTTGCCCGAGACTATAGGAGACTCTCAATCTCCTCAACTCCTTCTCAAAACCCATTGGATGAGAAGGTCAGAAGGGCGGGACCTCTGGCTTTCTCATCCAATGGGTTTTGAGGAGGCGAGAAGAGAGGACACGAGGAGTATGCAATTGAGACAGGGAACATATCTAGGGGAAGCATGGGGAAGCCAAAGAGCAACTTACTCGTCCTTCATGTCCTGCACAAAGGTGTGTAGGTCTGGGTAGCTTCTCTTTCCCCTGCTGAGGGTGAGGCTGGTCTGGGAGGTTGCATCCTTGTGGGTCACGGTAGTGAAGGTCACCACTGCAGCCTGATGGCGACAACAGAAAGCAGAGTTAGGCTGGAATTCAATTTTGCGTCATTAAAACACAAAATATCTAAATGAAATTTCATACATGTAATAGAAAAATACATCATACCTCCTGTGACTGAGATGGGATGGCAACAGCCTCGTCCATCTCACTCTCTCCTTCGACCTCCTGCGACTGAGATGGGATGGCAACAGCCTCGTCCATCTCAATCTCTCCTTCAACCTCCTGCGACTGAGATGGGATGGCAACAGCCTCGTCCATCTCACTCTCTCCTTCAACCTCCTGCGACTGAGATGGGATGGCAACAGCCTCGTCCAACTCAATCTCTCCTTCAACCTCCTGCGACTGAGATGGGATGGCAACAGCCTCGTCCAACTCAATCTCTCCTTCAACCTCCTGCGACTGAGATGGGATGGCAACAGCCTCGTCCAACTCACTCTCTCCTTCAACCTCCTGCGACTGAGATGGGATGGCAACAGCCTCGTCCAACTCACTCTCTCCTTCAACCTCCTGCGACTGAGATGGGATGGCAACAGCCTCGTCCAACTCACTCTCTCCTTCAACCTCCTGTGACTGAGTTGGGGTATCTGTCTCTAGAACAGCCTCGTCCAACTTGGTCAGTCTCTCAGCCTCTCTGTGATCTTTATGGGATCTAGATAGAGAAAAAGGAATCTCTCTTAGGTCACTGCTATAATGTGAGTGTGAGGATGTGTTCCCATTATAGAATTAGAATCATAGAATTAGAATGAATCATTCTAGAATTAGAATAGATATATAGAATAGGCTCCAATACTCTTGAGATGACTCGGCCTATCCAGAGCCAAATATTTAGAGAATTCTGCCAACTTTTAAAAGGACTCCATGTTAGCGCCTTGGAGCCTTTCATTTATCCTTTCATTATAAGTACATTCTAATTATAGATGTTCAGTTACATAGCATTGTTTAAAATGTCAATATTGCCCATGGGGAGCCAGCTGTCATATGGATATCTACTGTGTCATGTAATGTATACATAAACTCAGCAAAAAAAGAAACATCCCTTTTTCAGGATCTTTCAAAGATAATTCCTAAAAATCCAAATAACTTCACAGATCTTCATTGTAAAGGGTTTAAACACTGTTTCCCATGCTAGTCCCCTGTAGCTCAGTTGGTAGAGCAAGGCGCTTGCAACGCCAGGGTTGTGGGTTCGTTTCCCACGGGGGGCCAGTATGAAAATGTATGCACTCACTAACTGTAAGTCGCTCTGGATAAGAGCGTCTGCTAAATGACTAAAATGTAAAATGTTGTTCAATGAACCATAAACAATTAATGAACATGCACCTGTGGAACGGTCATTAAGACACAAACAGCTTACAGACGGTAGTTATGAAAACTTAGGACACTAAAGAGGCCTTTCTACTGACTCTGAAAAACACCAAAAGAAAGATGCCCAGGGTCTGCCACTGTGAAGATGCGCGTACGTGGTCTGCCACCGTCATGTCTCCCTGTAGCGCTGTCTTAGGCGTCTCACAGTACGGACATTGCAATTTATTGCCCTGGCCACATCTGCAGTCCTCATGCCTCCTTGCAGCATGCCTAAGGCACGTTCACGCAGATGAGGCCAGGGCAATAAATTGCAATGTCCGTACTGTGAGATGCCTAAGACAGCGCTACAGGGAGACGGGACGGACAGCTGATCGTCCTCGCAGTGGCAGACCACGTGTAACAACACCTGCACAGGATCGGCACATCCGAACATCAAACCTGCGGGACAGGTACAGGATGGCAACAGCAACTGCCCGAGTTACACCAGGAATGCACAATCCCTCCATCAGTGCTCAGACTGTCCGCAATGGGCTGAGAGAGGCTGGACTGAGGGCTTGTAGGCCTGTTGTAAGGCAAGTCCTCACCAGACATCACTGGCAACAACGTCGCCTATGGGCACAAACCCACCGTCGCTGGACCAGACAGGACTGGCAAAAAGTGCTCTTCACTGATGAGTCGCGGTTTTGTCTCACCAGGGGTGATGGTCGGATTCGCGTTTATCGTCAAAGGAATGAGCGTTACACCGAGGCCTGTACTCTGGAGCGGGATCGATTTGGAGGTGGAGGGTCCATCATGGTCTGGGGCGGTGTGTCACAGCATCATCGGACTGAGCTTGTTGTCATTGCAGGAAATCTCAACGCTGTGCGTTACAGGGAAGACATCCTCCTCCCTCATGTGGTACCCTTCCTGCAGGCTCATCTTGACATGACCCTCCAGCATGACAATGCCACCAGCCATACTGCTCGTTCTGTGCGTGATTTCCTGCAAGACAGGAATGTCAGTGTTCTGCCATGGTCAGCGAAGAGCCTGTATCTGTTGGATTGGAGGGTGAGGGCTAGGGCCATTCCCCCCAGAAATGTCTGGGAACTTGCAGGTGCCTTGGTGGAAGAGTGGGGTAACATCTCACAGCAAGAACTGGCAAATCTGGTGCAGTCCATGAGGAGTAGATGCACTGCAGTACTTATTGCAGCTGGTGGCCACACCAAATACTGTTACTTTTGATTTTGACCCCCCCTTTGTTCTGTTAGTCACATGTCTGTGGAACTTGTTCAGTTTATGTCTCAGTTGTTGAATCTTGTTATGTTCATACAAATATTTACACGTTAAGTTTGCTGAAAATAAACGCAGTTGACAGTGAGAGGACGTTTCTTTTTTTGCTGAGTTTATATCTCAATGTCCCAACTCTATAAATACATAGCTCTGGGCCTACCTCTCCATAGGCGGTGACCTTTGACCTACTACTGAATCTGTATCTTTAGGCCTATGTGATCCTGTAACCAGTCACAAATGTGTCATTAGTGTAAATCACTTACCTGACTTCCTTCATAACATCAGCACCATTGATGGGGTCATCCAGGTCTATGAGGGTGAGGTCATTCCCACTGACCTCTGACCTCTGAAAGACAGCACAAAGTCATGTTTAGATGTCACCTACTGTGTCGCCTTTTGCCGTGTTCAAAACAACTGGGAAATCTCTGACTTCCGACTTCAGTGCGTTCAAGACAACTGGGAAATCGGGAAAAAAAACAAGCTCCGACTGGGAAAAATCTTTTTGAACAGTCATCCAACTCGGAATTCCAAGTCGGAAGCAGCGCGGCTTGGCGGGTCATGTTTTGGAGGACGCCTGACTCGACCTTCGCCTCTCCCGAGCCCGCTGGGGAGTTGCAGCGATGAGACAAGATCGTAACAAGATTGTAACTACCAATTGGATATCACGAAAAATTGGGGAGGAAAAGGGGGTAAAATTACCACCACAAAATGTAATCAGAGGCTCTATCCTTTCTAGTGATTCTATTTCTATGGTCACATCATAATGTATCATATCTATGCTTGTGTCCGAAATAGCACCCTATTTCCAATATAGTGCACTTATTTTGGCTGGAGCCCTATAGAGTCCCACAGTATGAGTCATAATACCCATAAAACCTAGTGGTCAAACAGGGAAATGGTTCCAATCGTTTTAATAATAATAATAATAATAATAATAATAATATGCCATTTAGCAGACGCTTTTATCCAAAGCCACTTACAGTCATGCGTGCATACATTTTTACGTATGGGTGGTCCCGGGGATCGAACCCACTACCCTGGCATTACAAGCGCCATGCTCTACCAATTGAGTTTTTCCACCATTCATTTTTCCCATTGGGGATTTTAGAAACACTTAAAATAAGGTCTGTGTTTCCTGTAGGCTTACCCTGGTGTGACGTTTTGATAACCGTGTAAATCTCTCTAGGACAAGGTGACTTATCAATATATTCTCTTGTATTTACCTCCCAAAAATGTAATGCTTATTAGCTGCTAATGTGGCTATCATAAAGAACTACAAATGCCATGATGATCATGCTGATCGAGGCAAAGGTAAGAATCTCTGGATTAACTATCTAATGTTAGCTAAATGTAGTATATGAATAAATTGGCTGCATTTCTTTAAATTGACAATTCTGTGAACTGTCTAGTGCAAGTTTTAAATTGACACAATACCTGTTAGCAAAGGTGTCAGCTAGAGATGACGTGCAGGAGCTTGCAGGGATTTGTAGTTTTGCATGATGTCTACTTTGATGCTAATTAGCATTTTCGAATCTGAGAGTAAATGGAGCCGAATATACTGATAAAAGCCACCTTGTCCGAGAGAGATTTACATGGTTACAAAAACGTCACGCCAGGGTAAGCCTACACGAAATACAGCCCTTATTTCGAAAATCGCCTATGGGAAAAATGAATGGTGGAAAAACGATTGGAACCATTTCCCTGTTTGACCGCTAGGTTTTATGGGTATTATGACACCTCCACTGTGGGACTCTATAGAGGGGTTGGTTGTTTAGCAACAAAACTGGCATGCAACTATGGGGCAAAATAGACAGGGTTTGCTTAGACTGTTGACAACATGTAAACTATATTTAGTCTCTAAATGTTTATTGCAACCATAAATACATTTGAACAATGAACTCGTCTCAAATACATTGTTACAGTTGTTGTTGGTTAGCTAGGTAGCGAATTTTAGCCATTGCATAGACATGATATCAGTCAAAACACCTCAAAACAAGACATGGTATCAATAACACCATACAATGAGCTGAAACATGCCACAGAGCTACGATTCCCCACATGGCAGCTTGTTGTTAGCTGAGGTTCAGAATCATAACAAGATACACGACTTCCAGCCATCGATGCGCGAGCATCATTTTACCGTGACGTCAGCCAACCCTTCTATGGCTCTTGGTCAAAAGTAGTGCACTAGGCTACATAGGGAATAGGGTGCCATTTAGGAAGTATTTATGAAGGTGATGCCATAACCTTTGACCCACAGCAGATTCTACTGTACCTTTAGCCAACTCTCATGACTCCCCGGCCATAGGCTTTCTAGTTTGATATTACAGCATGAATAGCACATTATTTCATTTGTTAAACAATATTTAATCCACAGTAATTACTATAATTGAAGATTTTAAAAAAAAAATAACATGCCTACCTTGCACTCTTTATTCTCCATCTCCTTGCAAAATCAGCACATTTCCTTGCCAAAATGAACGCATTCCTCCAGCACTAGCGAGGATCAGACTGAACCGCTCCAGCGGTTTCTGATCCGTTTCGACGTTTATCAGTGATGACGTAACAATGCTGTAAAGATTTGACGCACTTCCGATCTGGTGCTGATGCAACGCTCTGTGCTGTTGAAAGCTCACGTATGGAAATCCTGCGAGTTGGAAACAAATGTAGGCTATTGTTGCCCTTAAAACTGTAATGTTGAGGACGCCATGAACAAATAAAATACATAACCCACACCGTTAGGCCAAAGTAAATGCATTTTTTCATCACTTTGCCAATAGACTTCTTGTTCCTCGTTGTAGCCTTTCTTTTGGGATTGGCACCACTGTCACTGCCTGACACCTAGAAATTGATACTGCGGTTGTCACATAAAACAGATAACCCATAGTTCATTATTAAATAACATAACTCATTTCTTTATTTTATTACTCATAAAATATACAGCAATCTTCAGATACTGAAAGAATTCATGGGAGTTTCGAATTCAGTCACTATTTCATATGTACATGCTAGTTTCATCCTTTTAAAGAACAAAAAGGACACGAAAAACCTGTGAACCTCCTGTTCCTGATTTGACTAACATAGCATATGTATTGTACATATTTCCAGTTAAAATGATTTTCAAAAAGAGACAAAAAAACGGCGGTTTGAACAAGCCATCACATAAAAGGATTGAGTGGTTTCATTTTTTTGAAGAAGTTAAAGCAAGCAAAACCTGTCAAAATACATTGATTATAAGACCAAGACAAATAATATAGATTTTCAACAGAAGAAAATCTAAATGCTGCTGTCCTACCATTGGTTTCCAGTGTTTCTCCTCTCCAAGGGAGGCATGTTTTCCGCCTCGTATGCCTCGGAATAGTATCAGTGCTTTTCACAAACGTTGTAATACTTAGTGTGCATCATTGCTTTCGCTCATACAGCTGCCCCTACTCTCCTAACCTCCCCTCAGTAACTAAAGAAGGCACAAAATGATGATGACATAAATATCACAAGAAAGAATACATGAATGAATAATTTACTTTCTAAAATATTTTAGGTAGGTTTAATAACGCAAATGTAAAAAGTCCTGTTGCTCACATACCAGTATGCAAAATCTACATCCTAAATGGCACCCTATTCTTTATAGAGTACACTACTTTTGACCAGAACCCTATGGGCCCAGGTCAAAAGTAGTGTACTATAAAGGGAATAGGGTGCCATTGGGGATGGAATTTATTTGAAATTACTAATGAGAGCAAATACTACGATTTTTTGGTTCCCACAGAGGGTCAGGAGCTTAAGACATGAATGATTTTAATAAAATGTTTGTTCATAAAAAATAAATGATTTCCCCTCCTTCCACATGGATTACAGACAAGAGGCTAGGTACGTTGACTGTCTTAGTGTGCGGATAAACATGACCATCACTCTCATAAAACTTAAATGAAACATCACTCCTTATGTTTTTTCTCAGCCCAAAACGCTCAATCCCATTTCTACTGTCAAAACAGGTTTTGAAAAGGCTTCTTCCACATCTTTTGGTCCATGTCTGTTTTTCACTCAGTGAAGTGCTACTATCTCTTAGAACTACAGGTTATTGCCGTCATAAGGTGTCCGTCTGTCTGTTGGCTGGACAGTTTCTACCGTTTAGGACCTTTGTGGGTAAAGGTAAAGGTGGGGTATAGCAGCAGCAGTTCCTCTGAAGTCCAGTATCTGCTGGAAGGACACCTGGTGGTACGAGAGGATGAGTGTGGCCAGCCAGCCTGTTGTGCCTCCCCCTCTCCCTCCCTCCCTCCATTTCTTTCTCTCCATCTGCGGGACTCTTAAGGCTCCTGTGCGGACTGTCTCGGCTCGTGCCCTCCCAAAGCTGGCTGTGGTGATTTAAGACACGGTGTGTATGTGTGTATTTGTTTGTGGCCTCTGCCCCACTTCACTGTCCATCCGCCTGCCCTTGGCTCCCCTCCTGGGCAGCGACCACCACCACCCTCAGTACGTCTCTGAGTCTGAGTCGTTGAGGTCCTCATCCTTGTAGAAGCCTCCATCGTGGTCGCGGTGGCCGATGTTGTTGAAGCTGCAGTAGGAGCTGTGCTCGCTGCGCAGCACGGGCAGGCTGTCGAAGGTCACACTCTTGGAGGGGCTGGTGGTGTAGTGGTTAATGGCACTGAAGGACAGGCTGGGCGCCGGGTTGCAGGGGGACACGGGCATCATGGTGGCCAGGATCAGCGCCAGGCAGTCCGCCACGTCTTTGTTGGGGGCGCAGGCCAAGGCAGGCGTGTAACCTGAGGGGTTCAAACAGAACAGCAGAGGGTCACTTCAGGAGCATCACCGTTTACTACAACGCTTTTGTTGAAAAACATGAAATAACACCAGGCTAGGAGATACAAAGTTAAGACAATAACCAAGCAGTGGATTAGAGAGAAACATTTGTGGACACATTGAGAAGAGAAGTACAGAAGAAAACAGTGTTAGCGTAATGGATCTTACCATTCTCATCGACTGCGAGCACGCTAGCACCCTTCGCTAGTAGCTCCTGCACCACCACCGTCAGACCATTTCTGGCTGCAACGTGTAACGGCCTGAGGAGAAAGTACCGTCAGATTAGACAGCAGAAAATGAGGATACCTCCCAAATGCCAGACTATTCCCTATATAGTGCACTTCTTCTGACCAGGGCCCAATTAATACAGCTGAACCATACGTACGTCTGTAAGGCTGCGTTAGTCGAGTTGATGAGGTTCCTGTCTGTAATCTTCTCCAATATCAACAAGGCACTGGTTTCATGCCCCTTTAAAAACCAGAGTCAAACATGTCAGACCAAAATTTAAACCAGAGAGAGCCAACTGTTCAGATGAACGTCATCTTGATGTGGGAATGCTCACCTTACTGCAGGCCAGATGAAGAGCAGTGTTCTTGACTGCATCCTGCAGGGTGAGTTCTGCTTTGGCACTGCTCACCAACAGCTCTGACACAGACAGAGAAACATAAAGAAACTCAATGAGGAAATTAAGCGACTTATTAAAATATAAAACAGACAGGTTGAACTTAAGCCGGCTGGCGAGGCAAAGTGGAGGAGAGGGGGCTGCATACCGACGGCGTTGGTTTGTCCGTTCTCAGCAGCCATCATGAGGGAGGTCTTCCCGGAGGCGTCGGGGGAGTTGACCTGGGCGTTGTGGCCTAGCAGCAGCTGAAGACACTCCACGTGGTCCGTGAAGGCCGCTGCATGCAGGGGGGTCCTGGAGAGAGGAAACGTATTTCACCGATATCGTGTAGGACTGTTATAAACAAGTTTGTTCAATTAACCCTGTTTATACCATAGAAATATAAAATCACTAATAGATGTATTAAAAGTAATCTACAATCCCTCATCCAACCCCAGAGGTCATTTTAACAACATTATTCTCCAGAAGAAAAGGACTTTGTCATGTGCTGTAGTTACCGGTTCTTGGTGTCAGTGGCGTTGACAATGGCCGGCCCCAGAGTGTCAATCAGCATCTCTGCAGCCCCCTCGTTGTCATTGATCACAGCACAGTGGAGGGGGCTGAAGGAGTTGCCCTCAGTCTTGTGGAAAACCTCCTGTTCCAGCAGCACCTCTACACACGTGTCATGGCCTAGTGGAAGATTGATTCATTTAATTTATAATTAAAAGTAATAGGTTGCTCCAGCAGGAAACATTACATACAGGAAAAAGATGACGTCGCTGCAGACCACAACAATACTCTCCGAGAAAGCTAAAAATCTGACAATCCCTGACAAAGTCCTGTTTCAGTGTAAGGTCCTCCACTGAGAGTCATAACCTTTAATTCTGTTGTAGTCTTGTTCATTCCCCCACATGGCTCCGTCCACACCAATCGAATGCTTTTCAAGCCACAAGAGGGAGTGAATGAGTGTACACTTCATGGAGGAGAGAACAGAGCTACAGTCCAGTTAGTCAGTACGTACCGTTGTATGGCCTACCTAATTCAGGGACATGTTTACAGTGCTGAAGAGAGAAAATCAGAAAATATCTAGTGTTCCGTTAGTTCAGTACGTACCGTTGTAGCAGGCCCAGTGTAGTGGCGTGTAGCCCTGGTTGTCTGTGATGACGGGGAGGGTCTCCACTGACTGGGCGGCGTGTAGGAGCCCCCCCAGCACCCCGATGTGTCCGGATGCCGCCGCCAGGTGGACAGGGGTCCGCCCCTTACAGTCCCGAACCAGGAAGCTGGCGCTGTGCTGCAGCAGGGCCTCCACACACTCCTCATGACCCGTCACCGCCTGGGAGGAAGGGCGGGGAGACAAGAATGGATTTGAATAACTAATAATCAATGATATAATAATGAATCATCAATTATTTAAAATGATGTCTGGAGGCAGGTCCCTACAGGGATGAATACACCACTACCCATGGACAACTACTTTTCTGAAGATAATATGTATATTTGGGCATAACTTATATTCCATGCTAGATCCCACCCCAAAGCCATCCCTAGTAGTTCAATGGCCCCATCCCTAGATCAGAACAAGCCTCCCCGTCTCTTTCTGTGTGTGAGCGTATACAGCCAGCTCTCCTCCTCACCCCTCTGTGTAGCGCTGTTCTGCCCCACTTGTCTTTGGCTTCTACGCTGGCTCCCTTGTTGAGCAGTGAGTACACACAGTCTGTGTGTCCGCTCAGCACCGACAGCATCAGAGGGGTTCTGATACACAAGACAACAAGGTCATATTACAAACTGGTAATAACTAAGATGAGTCCCAAATGGCACCCTATTCCCTATATGGTACACTACCTTTGACCTGAGCCCATAGGGTTCTGGTTTAAAGTAGTGCACCAAGTAGGGCATAGGGTGCCATTTGGGACGTATACCTAGTGTCAAAATCTCTTTATTTCAGGAATTGTATCCAAAACCCAATTGACTTACTGTCCATTCCCGTCTTGAACGTCCACTGCACTCTGGAGGTCAGCATTTCCAATCAGCAAACGCAAACACTCTGAATGACCGTTGGTAGCTAGAGGAGGATGAATACAGAGGATAGAAGAATGTGAGATGATTGACCGTCAGTAGCTAGAGGAGGCTAAACAGAGAGGATATAAGAATGTGAGATGATTGACCGTTGGTAGCTAGAGGAGGCTAAACAGAGAGGATATGAGCTGATTGCTGGACGACTATTACCTTCACATGAACAGACAGATTTCTAGAACAGTGGTATTGGTAGATGACATCCTCATGATGTTAACACAGCAGATAATAAATCATTTTGGGGCTGAGGCCCTCGAAGCCTGTCACCTGCTAGCTGTGTACCTGGCTCTGGATAGAAGTCCCCCTGTGCACTGATCTAGGATCAGCTTACCCTCCCCAGATCCTCAACCATTAGTGGGGAACATGACAAAAAATGTCCTTAGATCAGTGTGTAGTGGGCATTTCACACTATACTATATAAACATCCCTAGAGTGGACATTGGCGTCGTAGCAACATGACCAAACAAATCTCCATCTTGGTCAGGAAAACTTTTGAATTACAGAATCTCTAGGTCTTACGTGATATCCTATGCATACCTGCAGCGTGGATGGGGGTCCTCTTCAGGGTGAAGTCTTTAACCAGGATGGAGGCTCCCTGGTTGATGAGGACGTCAACACACTCCACATGGCCTTTAAAGGCAGCCAGGTCCAGAGGGGTGCGCCCCTGGCTGTTCCTCACGTCTAGATCCAGCAGAGACTGAACCAGGACCTCCATAGCATGGTGGTGGCCGTGGTACGCCTGAATGGAAACAAACACACAGTCTGAAGCAAAGTCCAGTGGTATGCCTGAACAGATATACACTCCTAATATAATCAATGTCCTATAGTAGACCAGTGGTATGCCTAATATAATCAATGTCCTATAGTAGACCAGTGGTATGCCTGACGGAAACATGGATTACCACTGAAAACACTGCTACTCCTACTGCTCTCTCCTCGTCTGACCATGTGTTCTCGCATACCCCGAGAGCATCTGGTCAGCGGGGTGGTGGCACAGGAATCCTCATCTCTCCCAAGTGGACATTCTCAATTTTTCCCCTAACCCATCTGTCTATCTCCTCATTTGAATTCCATGCTGTCACAGTCACTAGCCCATTTAAGCTTAATATCCTTGTCATCTATCGCCCTCCAGGTTCCCTTGGAGAGTTCATCAATGAGCTTGACGCCTTGATGAGCTCCTTTCCTGAGGATGGCTCACCCCTCACAGTTCTGGGGGATTTCAACCTCCCTACGTCTACATTTGACTCATTTCTCTCTGCCTCCTTCTTTCCACTCCTCTCCTCTTTTGACCTCACCCTCTCACCGTCCCCCCCTACTCACAAGGCAGGCAATACGCTTGACCTCATCTTTACTAGATGCTGCTCTTCTACTAATCTCACTGCAACTCCCCTCCATGTCTCCGACCACTACTTTGTGTCCTTTTCTCTCTCGCTCTCCTCCAACACTACTCACTCTGCCCCTACACAGATGGTAATGCGCCGCCGCAACCTTCGCTCTCTCTCTCCCACTACTCTCTCCTCTTCCATCCTATCATCTCTTCCCTCTGCTCAATCCTTCTCCCTCCAATCTCCTGATTCTGCCTCCTCAACCCTCCTCTCCTCCCTTTCTGCATCCTTTGACTCTCTGTGTCCCCTATCCTCCCGGCCGGCTCGGTCCTCCCCTCCAGCTCCGTGGCTTGATGACTCATTGCGAGCTCACAGAACAGAGCTCCGGGCTGCGGAGCGGAAATGGAAGAAAACTAAACTCCCTGCCGACCTGGCATCTTTTCACTCCCTCCTCTCTACATTTTCTTCATCTGCTTCTGCTGCTAAGGCCACTTTCTACCACTCTAAATTCCAAGCATCTGCCTCTAACTCTAGGAAGCTCTTTGCCACATTCTCCTGCCTGCTGAATACCCCCCCCCCCCCTCCTCTCTCTCTGTGGATGACTTCGTCAACCACTTTGAAAAGGAGGTTGACGACATCCGATCCTCGTTTGTTAAGTCTAATGACACTGCTGGTCCTACTCACACTGCCCTAACCTATGCTTTGACTTCTTTCTCCCCTCTCTCTCCAGATAAAATCCTGCGACTTGCACCCCTTCTCAAAAAACCAACACTCGATTCCACTGATGTCAACAACTACAGACCAGTATCCCTTCTTTCTTTTCTTTCCAAAACTATTGAGCGTGCCGTCTTTAGCCAACTCTCTTGCTATCTCTCTCAGAATGACCTTCTTGATCCAAACCAGTCAGGTTTCAGGACTGGTCATTCAACTGAGACTGCTCTTCTCTGTGTCACGGAGGCTCTCCGCACTGCTAAAGCTAACTCTCTCTCCTCTGCTCTTGTCCTTCTAGACCTGTCTGCTGCCTTTGATACTGTGAACCATCAGATCCTCCTCTCCACCCTCTCCGAGCTGGGCATCTCCGGCGCGGCTCACTCCTGGATTGCGTCCTACCTGACCGGTCGCTCCTACCAAGTGGCGTGGCGAGAAGCTGTCTCCGCACCACGTGCTCTCACCACTGGTGTCCCCCAGGGCTCAGTTCTAGGCCCTCTCCTATTCTCCCTATACACCAAGTCACTTGGCTCTGTCATATCCTCACATGGCCTCTCCTATCATTGCTACGCTGACGATACACAACTAATCTTCTCCTTTCCCCCTTCTGATAACCAGGTGGCGAATCGCATCTCTGCATGTCTGGCAGACATATCAGTATGGATGACGGATCACCACCTCAAGCTGAACCCTGGCAAGACGGAGCTGCTCTTCCTCCCGGGGAAGGACTGCCCGTTCCATGATCTCGCCATCACGGTTGACAACTCCGTTGTGTCCTCCTCCCAGAGTGCGAAGAGCCTTGGCGTGACCCTGGACAACACCCTGTCGTTCTCCGCTAACATCAAGGCGGTGACCCGATCCTGCAGGTTCATGCTCTACAACATTCGGAGAGTACGACCCTGCCTTACACAGGAAGCGGCACAGGTCCTAATCCAGGCACTTGTCATCTCCCGTCTGGATTACTGCAACTCGCTGTTGGCTGGGCTCCCTGCCTGTGCCATTAAACCCCTACAACTCATCCAGAATGCCGCAGCCCGTCTGGTGTTCAACCTTCCCAAGTTCTCTCACGTCACCCCCCTCCTCCGCACACTCCACTGGCTTCCAGTTGAAGCTCGCATCCGTTACAAGACCATGGTGCTTGCCTATGGAGCAGTGAGGGGAACGGCACCTCCGTACCTTCAGGCTCTGATCAGTCCCTACACCCAAACGAGGGCATTGCGTTCATCCACCTCTGGCCTGCTGGCTCCCCTTCCTCTGCGGAAGCATAGTTCCCGCTCAGCCCAGTCAAAACTGTTCGCTGCTCTGGCACCCCAATGGTGGAACAAGCTCCCTCACGACG
>NW_028167007.1:77500-107500 GCF_964263955.1 Coregonus lavaretus | reverse complement strand
CACACACACCAAACACACACACACACACCAAACAAAAACACACACACCAAACACACACACACACACCAAACACACACACACACACCAAACACACACACACACCAAACACACACACACACACCAAACACACACACACACACACACACACACACCAAACACACACACACACACACACACACACCAAACACACACACACACACCAAACACACACACACACCAAACACACACACACACACCAAACACACACACACACACACACACACACACACACACACACACACACACACACACCAAACACACACACACACACACACACACACCAAACACACACACACACACACCAAACACACACACACACACACACCAAACACACACACACACACACACACACACCAAACACACACACACATACCAAACACACACACACACACACCAAACACACACACACACACCAAACACACACACACACACACACACACACACACACCAAACACACACACACACACACCAAACACACACACACACACAACAAACACACACACACACACCAAACACACACACACACACCAAACACACACACACACACCAAACACACACACACACACCAAACACACACACACACCAAACACACACACACCAAACACACACACACACCAAACACACACACACACCAAACACACACCAAACACACACACACACCAAACACACACACACACACACCAAACACACACACACACCAAACACACACCAAACACACACACACACCAAACACACACACACACACCAAACACACACACACACACCAAACACACACACACCAAACACACACCAAAGATCTGTCTTCTGAGCAGCAGGTGTCCAGACTGACAGGCTAAGCTCTCATCAAATACACAGTCTGAGTCCCAAATGGCACCCTGTTCCCTATTTAGTGCACTACTTTAGACCAGAGAATGGCACCCTATTCCCTATATAGTGCACTACTTTAGACCAGAGAATGGCACCCTATTCCCTATATAGTGCACTACTTTAGACCAGAGAATGGCACCCTGTTCCCTATATAGTGCACTACTTTAGACCAGAGAATGGCACCCTGTTCCCTATATAGTGCACTACATTTGACCAGGGTCAGTAGAGCTCCGGTAAAAAGTAATGTCCTATATAGGGAATAGGGTGCCATTTGGGACGCATTATAAGGGCACTAGGTTCATGGAAGGATGCAGGTCCTACTATAGTCTTCCTTCACACAGACTAACAGTCTTTTCATAGAGGTCCTATGCAAACATGTTAGTGTTTTAAAGAGAGCAGTATTGAAACAAGGTTACACAAGGTTAGATCGTCACTTGATTTAATGCTACAGATTAGCCTGTATTGTCTAATGCACCCTAAAGTACATTGTGATGAGCTCCTATTGGGAATAGACTGCAGGTTATTGACTCTTGGTCTGAGAACAGAACGAGCAAAAAGACTAGTGAAAAGTCTTGCTCCATACGTCACTAGTGTACTCTACAGTATATGCTGTAGACATGCATCCCAAATGGCCCCCTATTCCCTATATAGTGCAGTACGTTTGACCAATGCCCTATGGAGTGTCATTTGGCCCTTGGTCAAAAGTAGTGCACTATATAGGGAATAGGGTGCCATTCTCTGGTCAAAAGTAGTGCACTATATAGGGAATAGGGTGCCATTCTCTGGTCTAAAGTAGTGCACTATATAGGAAATAGGGTGTCATTCTCTGGTCTAAAGTAGTGCACTATATAGAGAATAGGGTGCCATTCTCTGGTCTAAAGTAGTGCACTATATAGGAAATAGGGTGTCATTCTCTGGTCTAAAGTAGTGCACTATATAGGGAATAGGGGGCCATTCTCTGGTCTAAAGTAGTGCACTATATAGGAAATAGGGTGTCATTCTCTGGTCTAAAGTAGTGCACTATATAGGGAATAGGGTGCCATTCTCTGGTCTAAAGTAGTGCACTATATAGGGAATAGGGTGCCATTCTCTGGTCTAAAGTAGTGCACTATATAGGGAATAGGGTGCCATTCTCTGGTCTAAAGTAGTGCACTATATAGGGAATAGGGTGCCATTCTCTGGTCTAAAGTAGTGCACTATATAGGGAATAGGGTGCCATTCTCTGGTCTAAAGTAGTGCACTATATAGGGAATAGGGTGCCATTCTCTGGTCTAAAGTAGTGCACTATATAGGGAATAGGGTGCCATTTGGTACGCAGACAAACTGTAGCTATAACACTGGAATGGTGCAATAATAATTATACTCTGGTACCGTTTCTTGTAGCCTCCTGTTGAGATTGGCTTTCTTCCATTGAGGGAGGCTGAAGCTGGCAGCAGCAACTGACGGCAGGTCATACCCCTCATAGGGGCTGGAGGGCAGAGGTCAACGCCTAAGAGACAACCCACTATGAACTCCGATCTGAGGGGGGGTCGGCTGGCTCCTATTATCTGACGTACTAGCTTCGTCCCAAACGGCAGCCTGTTCCCTATATAGTGCACTACTTTTGACCAGGGCTCATAGGGTACATGGATAGTGTTCCATTTGGGATGCAAACAGTGCGGACTGTAACCTACCAGCTGATCTCCCTCAGTGTAATAAGAGTTATGCGCGGGGATAGACTTAGCTATTTGGGGGCCCGTTTCAAAATGCTACTGGGGGGGTCCCCTACCCCAAAAAGGGAAATGTTCCCGCATAAATGAAGTTTTATGATGACTAATAACCTGGTATTAAAAAGACCTCTTCGGTTCCTGTGTTTCAGTACAGTTGGGACCCGGAGTAGAGGGGCTGAAATATTCCTGATAAGCTGCTTACTTACCCGAAGGCCCAGACGCGAGCGGGGGCTGCTCACTTGAAGGCACAGGGGCGAGCGGCGGCGTGGGAAATCTCCTTGCGAAGGGTATAGGGGTGGAGGTGGCCCAACCGGTGGGCCTTATAGTCCCTGGACAGGGGAGATATGGCGCCTCTGGGCTTCAGGGGACGCTCATCTGGAAGCTTTACTAAGAGGATGTATGTCAACAGGATTGTGTGGAAAACAACATTGGCTCAGATTATAGAAGGTAAAGCCCCGGTTGAATGTGTTGCAGGTCCAAACAACTGTGGTGCCTGGAAAGGTTTAATAATAATAATAATAATAATATATTGTTTACACACAATAAACAACTGCTGCTAAGTCACCATATGATGTTCCTATTGTAATAGCAGGCCTGCAATCGAGCATGAACAAGCCTAAACAAATGCAAAACTTTGGCCCTCGGGAAAATACAATTGCTGAGGTCGCCATCTACTGGTAACATTCTGTAGTCACACCCTCCTAATGTTTCCTGACATTTTACATTGCGCATGTTAAAAGGCTGGTGGTGTCTTGTGTCATAGGGTTAGGGTTAGAATCTTATCTCCTATACACCCATGTCATGAGTCAGTAATAACTAAACAACCATTACCTCTGAAATCATCCTGCTGTCATTCTTCCATTTCTGATGGAACAGAAAGTGTCTCCCACAGACAGTTATTATCTGAGGTGCCCAGCCTGGACAAAATAGACACCTCTCTGCCCAGGTAAGAGGAAGAAGACCTGTACAAAATGTAAATGACATTCAATATGAGGCCAACATTAATATGCCTTCAACTGAATGGAGTAGCGTCTAATAATATAGCAGTGCACTACTTTCATATAGCTCTGGTCAAAAGTAGTGCACTATAACGGGGAATAGGGTGCCATTTGGGACAAAAACGTTCTCTTATAAACTCACTTCCCCCTCTACAATACCATTGGAATCCTTTCCATCCCTTGAGTCGAGAATTTCAAACAAAAAGGCATGTCTTGGAATTCAGCTGATACAGTCAGGTAGGAGGAGCAATATTCAGCTGATACAGTCAGGTAGGAAGAGGAATATTCAGCTGATACAGTCAGGTAGGAAGAGGAATATTCAGCTGATACAGTCAGGTAGGAAGAGGAATATTCAGCTGATACAGGCAGGTAGGAAGAGGAATATTCAGCTGATACAGTCAGGTAGGAAGAGGAATATTCAGCTGATACAGTCAGGTAGGAAGAGGAATATTCAGCTGATACAGTCAGGTAGGAAGAGGAATATTCAGCTGATACAGTCAGGTAGGAAGAGGAATATTCAGCTGATACAGTCAGGTAGGAAGAGGAATATTCAGCTGATACAGTCAGGTAGGAAGAGGAATATTCAGCTGATACAGTCAGGTAGGAAAAGGAATATTCAGCTGATACAGTCAGGTAGGAAGAGGAATATTCAGCTGATACAGTCAGGTAGGAAGAGGAATATTCAGCTGATACAGTCAGGTAGGAAGTGGAATATTCAGCTGATACAGTCAGGTAGGAAGAGGAATATTCAGCTGATACAGTCAGGTAGGAAGAGGAATATTCAGCTGATACAGTCAGGTAGGAAGAGGAATATTCAGCTGATACAGTCAGGTAGGAAAAGGAATATTCAGCTGATACAGTCAGGTAGGAAGAGGAATATTCAGCTGATACAGTCAGGTAGGAAGAGGAATATTCAGCTGATACAGTCAGGTAGGAAGTGGAATATTCAGCTGATACAGTCAGGTAGGAAGAGGAATATTCAGCTGATACAGTCAGGTAGGAAGAGGAATATTCAGCTGATACAGTCAGGTAGGAAGTTAATATTCAGCTGATACAGTCAGGTAGGAAGAGGAATATTCAGCTGATACAGTCAGGTAAGAAGAGGAATATTCAGCTGATACAGTCAGGTAGGAAGAGGAATATTCAGCTGATACAGTCAGCTAGGAGGAGGAATATTCAGCTGATACAGTCAGGTAGGAAGAGGAATATTCAGCTGATACAGTCAGCTAGGAAGAGGAATATTCAGCTGATACAGTCAGCTAGGAAGAGGAATATTCAGCTTATACAGTCAGGTTGGAAGAGGAATATTCAGCTGATACAGTCAGGTAGGAAGAGGAATATTCAGCTGATACAGTCAGGTAGGAAGAGGAATTCTTATTTTCCTTTTTCAGGAATTATATTTGATATCTATTCAATTATTTTATTTGCATGAAATGAGTTATTTCCCATAATTATGAACGTTTTGATAGTTTTATTCCCGAGCTAGGCCTAGCAGAGAACTTACTGTACAGTCTGCATGCCTCCACCTGACAGAGAAAGAGGACCACAAATAACAAATTATTTCCTCTTTCAGCAATAAAACTGCTAGGGCCAGTTTCCCGGACAGAGATTCTCTATTGAGTTTGCTTTTTAGTCCATGACTAGGCTTAATCTGTGTCCCGTGAAATCACCCCCTAATGTTCAATAGTCAGAAATGTCATGGTTGAATCGGTACCTGTGGAAACTCTTGAAATGCCCCAGTGGTCTCTTGGTTTTGATCGGAGGAGCCTCCAATAACAATCACAGGCCTACAGAGAGAGAGGTATCACACAATGACATCAACTGACAAGCTGAGACAACAAGAAATTGGAGTCCTCTGATCATTTTTTGCAGTGTGCGGATAGCATCCCTTCTTTTGAAAGGACCACTGAACATGAGTAGTAGGGTCTCCCAGTCAAAACTGTTCGCTGCTCTGGCACCCCAATGGTGGAACAAGCTCCCTCACGACGCCAGGACAGCGGAGTCACTCACCACCTTCCGGAGACATTTGAAACCCCACCTCTTTAAGGAATACCTGGGATAGGATAAAGGAATCCTTCTACCCCCCACCCCCCCCCAATTGTAAAGTGGTTATCCCACTGGCTATAGGGTGAACGCACCAATTTGTGAGTCGCTCTGGCTAAGAGCGTCTGCTAAATGACGTTAATGTGCCCTTGAGCAAGGCACTTAACCCTAATTGCTCCTGTAAGTCGCTCTGGATAAGAGCGTCTGCTAAATGACTAAAATGTAAATGTAAATGTAATGTAAATGTCTTCTGTTTGTGGAGTTCTAGCATACCAGCAGTTCATGTTAGCGTTGGCCATTCCACCAAGTGCATGGATGAGTCCCGGTCCAGACACAACCAGGCACGCACCTGGACTGGAGAGGAACAGACAGACAGAGGGACAGACAGGAAGACAGGCAGACACACACACAAAGGGTCAGACAGCCAGGCAGACATAATTAGCAATGCAAAAAAGCTATGAAACGGACCCTCACACACTACACGCTCCTGTAGTCTATGTAAGGGTAGTTAATATCACATGATTTAGGGAGAGCTGGTTTAGTATAGTGTGGAGAGAGTAGTCTCCCTGGGCAGACGGGTCGCTTCCCACATTAACAATGTTTTAACATAGGTCTGGGATTTCAGAGAGGAGAGACAGTATCTCTAAAGCTCTCTCCTAATGCGAATCCTCCTACCGTCCAGTGAGGTAACCAACAGCAGACGCAGCATAGCAAGCCTGTTGGATGACGCATTACAACAACATATCAGTATTACTGGTGTCTCCACAACCAAATCACATCAAAAATGTCATGAGAAGATTCTGAATTCATAAAAAATAAAAAGATGGCTTACGGCTTGTTCATTGCGCATTCCCACATACTTGATTCCTGAGGCTTGAGCTGCCATAGCTACTTCAATGACTGGAACACCAACTATTCCAAACATATATTCTACATTCTGTAGAGAGATACGTGTAGATACACTATATTTACATTAAAAAGAAAATTTAGTCATTTAGCAGACGCTCTTATCCAGTGAGTGCATACATTTTCATACTGGTGCATTACTGCCCCCTGCTGTACTGCAGTGTGGACATGAGCCGTGCAAGAGCAGTCATGAATATTTAATAAACTACTAGCCTTTTCCTTTTTGTATTGCAAGAAATACATAACAAGCCCTCATTATGTGTTTATAACTGCACTTAACTTAACACTTAACTCAATTAAGTCATTATGAGTGTATGACAGTATGAAAAAAAAAATGTATGCACTCACTAACTGTAAGTCGCTCTGGATAAGAGCTTCTGCTAAATGACTAAAATGTAAAATGTAAATGACTTGAGTGTATGCATTATAGATATAGGCTTCATAGAAAGTGTTACAAATGTTCTCCTGTCATCTTATAGGAGATCCATTCATGGATTTAGTTATGGCTTGAGAATGTGACTGGTCTACAGAGTTCTCTCCTTTATGTCTGTCTTTATATATATATATATATATGGCACCCTTTTTTATATGTGACAACAACTTTTCTGTATTATGTGTATTTCCACAATCAATAATAATAAACGGTACTTCACTATGAATACTTTTGACTATGTGGTTTGAAGTACTTTACCGTTATCGTGCACAAACATTAAGACTATTATAGACAGAAATCAATGCAGTAATGTTTTATTAAATAAAGGCTCTGATTAAAATATAATATTAATGAAATCAGGCATTTAGCTAATTCTTCTTCCCAGAAGCTCCTCTGAATGGTTTGGAGATGGCTCTGGAGAGAGCGTGTAACACCCTGACTATGAGAGGGCGTTTACGGGACTGGGACTCCTGGGGAGCAGGGGCCGGTGTGGTTGTCAGGTCCTCCTTGGGAGGGGAAGTGGATGGAACCTCTGGAACCTCACACTCAGCATCTGTCATAAGAACATTTCATAATCAGAAAATGAATGTGTGTGTTTGTGTCTGTCCGTCTGCCTGTCTGTCTGCCTGCCTGTCCGTCTGCATGTCTGTCTGTCTGCCTGTCCGTCTGTCTGTCTGCCTGTCCATCTGCCTGCCTGTCTGTCCATCTGCCTGTCTGTCTGTCTGCATGTCTGTCCGTCCGTCTGCCTGTATCTGTTGTCACTGTTTTAACAAGCTTGTCATAGGGTGATATATCAATATAACATCGATGCTTATCACTTACCCTGTGAAATATGAGTCTCTCTGAGACGTTTGGGGTAGCTCTTCGGTTCCCCTTTTGTCTTGAACAGCTGTTGACAAAACACATCAGGACAACTGAGCCTGTGTAAAATACAGAGTGTGCATCCCAAAAGGCACCCTATTCGCTATGTAAGGCACTACTTTTGACAAGGGCCCATAGAGCTCTGGTAAAAAGTAGTGCACTATATAGGGAATAGGGTGCCATTTGGGACATAGCCATTGACTCTCTCCCATGTGTATTAGGATTGTATTACAGCGTCCTCACTCAACCTCCTCAAGACAATGACAACAGTATTGTTCTAATGCTGAGAGACAATAGGTGTGTAGTGAATCTGTAGGGTAAATTTCAGCCCTGCCTTACAGAGGTAATCTCAAAACACAGAGCACCCTACCTTAATCATGATCTTTGGAAACGTATGCATTTTCGGTAGGAAATGCCACTTCCTGTTCTTCTTAGTCTCTTCCCCTCTGGCAGAGGGAAGGCGGGCCATGCCGTCAGCCTTTACATCAGCCGGGCTAAGGCTCCTGGCAGGGAATTCCTCAGTAGCATTAAGGTCAGCTACAACACCATGAATGATGTCACTTGCGGCATTGCTGGTGTCTGAGTGAGAAGAGCACGCTAGTGTGACCGACCTGTGTACAATAACTGGGAGAAGAGGACGCAGCCATGGAAGTCAGTCACTGCATCCCAAATGGCATTCTCTTCACTTTATAGTGCACTACTTTTGACCAGGGCCCATAGGGTCTGGTCAAAAGTAGTGCACTAAATATGGAATAAGGTGCCATTCTGGACACAACCAGTGAATTTTAATTAAGTCCTATGCAGATGAAAATAGATACTTTCACTTACCATCCTCCATTGCAGACTTGGACCCATAAGTCAGGCTGTCCATCACCACGTCTGTCATCAACTTGATGACCTGATCCAAAACCATTTCAGCCGAGGGTGGCATAGGCCTTCCCATACACTGCCCCAGGAGTCTCCTAACAGAAGTCTGGGCAAAGTTGTAAATGAGCTCTGAGGCATCGTCCTTTGACAGCTTCCTCAGGGCTGGCTTAGGCAGCGCTGGTTGAGAGAGGCTTCTGTGGCCAGCCATGGATTGAAGCTGGCGGCTTATGGTTATCTCCAGAATGAGACCGTGGACCTTTGCGATCAGGTTGTCAGACGCACCTTGAAGGGCTTCAACTGACAGGAGCCTATCCAGATTTTCTTCTGCTGAAGTCATCTCTGGGTCGTCCGTCTTCAATGTGTCCATTATAGTTTTCACTATGATATTGGTGTCAGATATGTTTATTTCTTGTTGGCTCACAAGCGTTGACCGTGAACCTGTCTCGTCCATTGCGATAGAGGTATGGGATTCTGTCCTTGTGATCTCATCGGCAGCGCTCATGTCAGGCAACTGGTCAAGGATCTCCAGTAAAGAGTCTAACATGTTAGTGGCTATCAGACACTCCTGCCCAACAGATGAACTCTCAGAGTTGGCCACTCTACACTTGATCTCATTTAGGATCAAGCTGAGCATCTTCTTTGCAGTTTTGCTAAAGCCTTCTTGGCTGACTGCCACTGTTACGTCTTTTAGAGCCACAAGAGGTTTGCAACTTTCACTCAATCCACTGCCGTGGAGAGGAGAGGCTCTCTTCAAACTGTTGTTGCTCACAACTGACATACTCCTGGTGGGCAGAGTGACATCCTCACTGCATGTGTCAATTACATGGTGGTCTGTTGAAGAGCCACTTGAAGACACAAGGGCTTTAGACCTTTTAGCCAAACAGACTTTTGACAAAGGCTTCTCACTTCTCACAGACGGATGGCGGCTCCTGTCCTCAACAAGAGCAGTGTCAGGGGACTTAATGCGTCTGAGTGTCTCCACAGGGGTGGAGTCCAGCACATCTTTGGCTGTGGTGACTGACACTGGTGGAAAAGAGAAAAAGATGTTCAGTCTATCCTTTACTCTGTGGTACATGGTTTGAGCAGCATCCAATAAGTTGTCAAAGACAACTCTGGGTTTGAGCTGGGACTCCAGCTTTTTCTCTCCTAGTGGGAAGGAGTCTGCGTCGTCCACAGTGTACTGGGATACACTTTCAAGGTCTTGCATGATAATATTTACTATATCTTCGGCTGTAGAAACCACATGGTGTGAGAAGGTGGTGCTAGGCATGCCCTGTAGCAAAGAATGGTTGGCTTTGCTAGCAGCTCTGAGAATGGTCTCACTCACAATGTGTTTGGCCTTAGCTCGGAACTCAGTACTGTAAAAGCTCTGGATGGAAATGTTAGAGGTTCTGCTGGCTGCACTAAGAGATCGCATGAGTGTGGCAATCTCGGCTGACGTCACATCACTCAAAATGGTGAGGTCCTCCAATTTCGAAATTATCGAGTCCAACTTCTGGTTGAAGTCGAAGGATGAATTTGTCTTGCTCTCCCCAACGGAAGCGGAGCAGTCTTCCTTTGATGTGTCCACCCTCAGCACCGAGATCACCTGTTTGATTACCCCTTTAGTGCAGGTGTCGAGGGTGAGCTGGTGGGCTGAGGACTTAGAAGGGGTCTTACTGTCTGTCTTCTGTACAGGAGATTCCTCCACAGTGGCCTCAGTTACAGGAGATACCTCCACAGTGGCCTCAGTTACAAGTAGTCCAGTTGCAGAGAGCTCGATTTGCACAGGAATATATTTTCCCTCAGTGAGATGGTTGGAGGTGAACAGCTTCCTTAGTTTGTCCAGGGTTTTGGTGTAAATCTTCTGGGAACCTGAACTCACTTCCACCCAGAATATTTTGCGACCTGGTTTCGTACGCTTGGAGGCCTTATTGACCTCATATACCTCATGCAGGTCGGAAATAATTCCACCAAAGAGATCAGAGGATGCCTCCTCAATATTCTCTGAGGAAACATGGACAGATAGGATTTCCGACAGTTTCCCACAAGTGTCGGTTTTATCCAGCGCAGCAGTATATGTCACAGCTGCATCCTGAATGACCTGAGTGATGCATTGCTCAGCTTTGACAATATACTCCTCCACTGGCTGACCAAGGAGGATGTCAACTTTATCAGCAGGGCGCTCCTTCTGAATACTCACATTCTCCTCTGATGGGCATGGGTTGTTGAAGATAATGCTCTCAGTGACCATCTTAGAGGAGGCGAGAGATGAGTCGAGAAGCAGAGATCTGTATATTGTCGAGGTGGACATCTCTGGGTGCTTTATCACAGCAGCCTCCTCCAAAATGGCCGACGGGCCCTGGAGGATGTCAGAGATATCCATGTCCTCAATGGTCTCTACCAGAGACGATAGTAGGTCTCTGGCTGCCAGGTTGGTAGGTCTCTGGTTCTCGAGCTCTGTTTTGATTGCTTGACAGGCAGTTGCCAGAGCAACAACAGAGCGAGAACACAACTGCTTCAAGGTGGAGTCAGAACACGATGATGACAGATCTGTCATGGACATGGTGGAGAGTTGACTCTCAGAGACAAACGGGCTGAGTTTGACAGACACCTGTCTGACCAAGTCCCCAGCAAGAGCTCTCTTATCTATTGCTCCACTAGCTGAGTTGTGGGAGCAGGCACTCTGTGGCCTTGACGGGTTCCTGTTATCCAAAAATCCTGTTGTCCAAAAAACCTCAAGTACAAGATCCACAACATCGGATGACACTTCTGTCATTCTGTTGTCAGACAGAAATGTACTTGGATGAATGGTGCCTGCATTCACAGTCCAGTCGCAAATGGAGTTGTTGGACTGACTCTGGACTAGTGGAACTAGACAGGTTTCACTTTGACCTTGGCCAAAGAGCTCTGCCATTTTGAGCAGAACTGATCTTAAGACCTTCGACTTGGAAATGTTCAGCAGTGGGTCGTTGTTGGACAGTCTGGTGGATGGTCTGCTAGCCGATCTGTGAACCACTAGGCTTTGTATTTCTGCCGAAATGGCAGTTAGAAAATAGGTCAAGGGGCTGGTCGCTCTCCCCTCATTTCCTCCGTTGGCTTTAGCCTTGATGATGCTATCTATGATGATGACTATGACCTGTCCAGCCAGAGGACCCAAGATGGCCTCAAGCTCCCTCTCTAACTCAAGGGGAGACTTGTGGCCGAGCGCAATATGCTCTATGGCATGGGAATACATCTTAGAAGTCGCCATGCTTAGCATCTCTTGGACAAACTGTTGACTTGCTGAGATACTTCCAGTCAGCGGATCTAGAGTTCCCTGACTGACACTTCGCATTAGCTCAGCCAATCTGGAGGTGAGAAGGTTTATAACCAACTCGACAATACCCATCATTAACTTGCCGTCCGTTGATATTTTGCTAAGTCTGTATTTCTCCTGTCTACTTCGTTTCGGCGGCAGTACGATGTCACTCTGCGACTGGCCGCTCTGGACCATGGCTAAGACAGAGTCCTCAGAGATTCCAAACACAGATCTCAGTGGTGCTGAGTGTAGTCTGTGTCTCATCTCTCTATCGACACCCTCAGGTGAGGAGACATATCGCTCTTCGTTCTCACTCAGCAAAGAGGTCATGGACCTGCAGAATGCACAACAGAAATGAATAGTACATGGTAACAAAATAAAAAATATGATCCAAGACTTTGGGACACAAACTCAACCTTGTTATTGTTATTCAAAGGAAGCATTGTGAACCATCTCAAACCACACTCAGACCAAACATTAACATTTAGAGTAAACTTTTTAGAGTGGTTGTGTAGTATCTAAGTAGTATTTCTCACTAAGTGGATCTGGAATAGATATTTGTACCTATAACAGGAAAGACCTGCAAAAAGAGGAGGGGATAGAGCTAGGTATCTGTGAGAGGCGTGGATAGGGCTAGGTACCTGTGAGAGGAGTGGATAGGGCTAGGTACCTGTGAGAGGAGGGGATAGGGGTAGGTACCTGTGAGAGGAGGGGATAGGGCTAGGTACCTGTGAGAGGAGGGGATAGGGCTAGGTACCTGTGAGAGGCGTGGATAGGGCTAGGTACCTGTGAGAGGAGTGGATTGGGGTAGGTACCTGTGAGAGGAGTGGATAGGGCTAGGTACCTGTGAGAGGAGGGGATTGGGCTAGGTACCTGTGAGAGGAGTGGATAGGGCTAGGTACCTGTGAGAGGAGGGGATAGGGCTAGGTACCTGTGAGAGGAGGGGATAGGGCTAGGTACCTGTGAGAGGCGTGGATAGGGGTAGGTACCTGTGAGAGGAGTGGATAGGGCTAGGTACCTGTGAGAGGAGGGGATAGGGCTAGGTACCTGTGAGAGGAGTGGATAGGGCTAGGTAGCTGTGAGAGGAGTGGATAGGGCTAGGTACCTGTGAGAGGAGGGGATAGGGCTAGGTACCTGTGAGAGGAGTGGATAGGGCTAGGTACCTGTGAGAGGAGGGGATAGGGCTAGGTACCTGTGAGAGGAGTGGATAGGGCTAGGTACCTGTGAGAGGAGTGGATAGGGCTAGGTACCTGTGAGAGGAGGGGAAAGGCGTGGGAGTGCGTGTGCTGCATGCGGTTCTGGCGCTGGTGCACTTGCTGGGTCCTCCACTACAGCTGAATCTGACGCTGCGGCCAAGAGAGGTCACCTCTCCTGCCTCATTACTTCCTGATCCAGAAGAGCTTGGCCAATCAGAGAGCTCTATCTGCATGGTGAGGTCAAGGGCGGGAACAACCACAGTGGATGTAGACTCCATCACCCATGCTACAATATCCATGCACTTGGCACTAAACTCATGTCTGCTCATCTGCAATGTTAAAAGACCATACAGAGTTAGTTTGTTAAAGGGGCTGCACTGATATAAAACTTAGAACCATTTACTCAAACTTGTCAATTAAAGCAGTGGTTCAGGATTAAAGGTCCTGCAGGATTTCCACAAATGAATGTTTGGTCCATTTTACCAACATTAACTACTTTAATAATAATAAATATTAATACTTTAGAGGTGACTATAACTCACCCCGGCACGCATATTCTCACTCAGCAGATTCCAATGGCTGAAAAGTAAATAAATGCAAGTACACAATGAATTACATTACCTCTATTCTCTTAGACTATGTTATGGATGGACATTACCTCTATTATCTTAGATTACGTTATGGATGGAAATTACCTCTATTATCTTAGATTACGTTATGGATGGACCTCTATGGAACTAGGCCACACCCAGACATCCCTGATTGGTTATTTGGTCCGTTGAGACCTTTGTATTTGCCCGAGACTATAGGAGACTCTCAATCTCCTCACCTCCTTCTCAAAACCCATTGGATGAGAAGGTCAGAAGGGCGGGACCTCTGGCTTTCTCATCCAATGGGTTTTGAGGAGGCGAGAAGAGAGGACACGAGGAGTATGCAATTGAGACAGGGAACATATCTAGGGGATGCATGGGGAAGCCAAAGAGCAACTTACTCGTCCTTCATGTCCTGCACAAAGGTGTGTAGGTCTGGGTAGCTTCTCTTTCCCCTGCTGAGGGTGAGGCTGGTCTGGGAGGTTGCATCCTTGTGGGTCACGGTAGTGAAGGTCACCACTGCAGCCTGATGGCGACAACAGAAAGCAGAGTTAGGCTGGAATTCAATTTTGCGTCATTAAAACACAAAATATGTAAATGAAATTTCATACATGTAATAGAAAAATACATCATACCTCCTGTGACTGAGATGGGATGGCAACAGCCTCGTCCATCTCACTCTCTCCTTCGACCTCCTGCGACTGAGATGGGATGGCAACAGCCTCGTCCATCTCAATCTCTCCTTCAACCTCCTGCGACTGAGATGGGATGGCAACAGCCTCGTCCATCTCACTCTCTCCTTCAACCTCCTGCGACTGAGATGGGATGGCAACAGCCTCGTCCAACTCAATCTCTCCTTCAACCTCCTGCGACTGAGATGGGATGGCAACAGCCTCGTCCAACTCAATTTCTCCTTCAACCTCCTGCGACTGAGATGGGATGGCAACAGCCTCGTCCAACTCACTCTCTCCTTCAACCTCCTGCGACTGAGATGGGATGGCAACAGCCTCGTCCAACTCACTCTCTCCTTCAACCTCCTGCGACTGAGATGGGATGGCAACAGCCTCGTCCAACTCACTCTCTCCTTCAACCTCCTGTGACTGAGTTGGGGTATCTGTCTCTAGAACAGCCTCGTCCAACTTGGTCAGTCTCTCAGCCTCTCTGTGATCTTTATGGGATCTAGATAGAGAAAAAGGAATCTCTCTTAGGTCACTGCTATAATGTGAGTGTGAGGATGTGTTCCCATTATAGAATTAGAATCATAGAATTAGAATGAATCATTCTAGAATTAGAATAGATATATAGAATAGGCTCCAATACTCTTGAGATGACTCGGCCTATCCAGAGCCAAATATTTAGAGAATTCTGCCAACTTTTAAAAGGACTCCATGTTAGCGCCTTGGAGCCTTTCATTTATCCTTTCATTATAAGTACATTCTAATTATAGATGTTCAGTTACATAGCATTGTTTAAAATGTCAATATTGCCCATGGGGAGCCAGCTGTCATATGGATATCTACTGTGCCATGTAATGTATACATAAACTCAGCAAAAAAAGAAACGTCCCTTTTTCAGGATCTTTCAAAGATAATTCCTAAAAATCCAAATAACTTCACAGATCTTCATTGTAAAGGGTTTAAACACTGTTTCCCATGCTAGTCCCCTGTAGCTCAGTTGGTAGAGCAAGGCGCTTGCAACGCCAGGGTTGTGGGTTCGTTTCCCACGGGGGGCCAGTATGAAAATGTATGCACTCACTAACTGTAAGTCGCTCTGGATAAGAGCGTCTGCTAAATGACTAAAATGTAAAATGTTGTTCAATGAACCATAAACAATTAATGAACATGCACCTGTGGAACGGTCATTAAGACACAAACAGCTTACAGACGGTAGTTATGAAAACTTAGGACACTAAAGAGGCCTTTCTACTGACTCTGAAAAACACCAAAAGAAAGATGCCCAGGGTCTGCCACTGCGAAGATGCCCGTACGTGGTCTGCCACCGTCATGTCTCCCTGTAGCGCTGTCTTAGGCGTCTCACAGTACGGACATTGCAATTTATTGCCCTGGCCACATCTGCAGTCCTCATGCCTCCTTGCAGCATGCCTAAGGCATGTTCACGCAGATGAGGCCAGGGCAATAAAATGCAATGTCCGTACTGTGAGATGCCTAAGACAGCGCTACAGGGAGACAGGACGGACAGCTGATCGTCCTCGCAGTGGCAGACCACGTGTAACAACACCTGCACAGGATCGGCACATCCGAACATCAAACCTGCGGGACAGGTACAGGATGGCAACAACAACTGCCCCGAGTTACACCAGGAATGCACAATCCCTCCATCAGTGCTCAGACTGTCCGCAATGGGCTGAGAGAGGCTGGACTGAGGGCTTGTAGGCCTGTTGTAAGGCAAGTCCTCACCAGACATCACTGGCAACAACGTCACCTATGGGCACAAACCCACCGTCGCTGGACCAGACAGGACTGGCAAAAAGTGCTCTTCACTGATGAGTCGCGGTTTTGTCTCACCAGGGGTGATGGTCGGATTCGCGTTTATCGTCAAAGGAATGAGCGTTACACCGAGGCCTGTACTCTGGAGCGGGATCAATTTGGAGGTGGAGGGTCCATCATGGTCTGGGGCGGTGTGTCACAGCATCATCGGACTGAGCTTGTTGTCATTGCAGGCAATCTCAACACTGTGTGTTACAGGGAAGACATCCTCCTCCCTCATGTGGTACCCTTCCTGCAGGCTCATCTTGGCATGACCCTCCAGCATGACAATGCCACCAGCCATACTGCTCGTTCTGTGCGTGATTTCCTGCAAGACAGGAATGTCAGTGTTCTGCCATGGTCAGCGAAGAGCCTGTATCTGTTGGATTGGAGGGTGAGGGCTAGGGCTATTCCCCCCAGAAATGTCTGGGAACTTGCAGGTGCCTTGGTGGAAGAGTGGGGTAACATCTCACAGCAAGAACTGGCAAATCTGGTGCAGTCCATGAGGAGTAGATGCACTGCAGTACTTATTGCAGCTGGTGGCCACACCAAATACTGTTACTTTTGATTTTGACCCTGTTAGTCACATGTCTGTGGAACTTGTTCAGTTTATGTCTCAGTTGTTGAATCTTGTTATGTTCATACAAATATTTACACGTTAAGTTTGCTGAAAATAAACGCAGTTGACAGTGAGAGGACGTTTCTTTTTTTGCTGAGTTTATATCTCAATGTCCCAACTCTATAAATACATAGCTCTGGGCCTACCTCTCCATAGGCGGTGACCTTTGACCTACTACTGAATCTGTATCTTTAGGCCTATGTGATCCTGTAACCAGTCACAAATGTGTCATTAGTGTAAATCACTTACCTGACTTCCTTCATAATATCAGCACCATTGATGGGGTCATCCAGGTCTATGAGGGTGAGGTCATTCCCACTGACCTCTGACCTCTGAAAGACAGCACAAAGTCATGTTTAGATGTCACCTACTGTGTCGCCTTTTGCCGTGTTCAAAACAACTGGGAAATCTCTGACTTCCGACTTCAGTGCGTTCAAGACAACTGGGAAATCGGGAAAAAAAACAAGCTCCGACTGGGAAAAATCTTTTTGAACAGTCATCCAACTCGGAATTCCAAGTCGGAAGCAGCGCGGCTTGGCGGGTCATGTTTTGGAGGACGCCTGACTCGACCTTCGCCTCTCCCGAGCCCACTGGGGAGTTGCAGCGATGAGACAAGATCGTAACAAGATCGTAACTACCAATTGGATATCACGAAAAATTGGGGAGGAAAAGGGGGTAAAATTACCACCACAAAATGTAAAAAGGAATTCCAAGTCGGAAACTCTGGCATCTTTCTAGAGCTCCGACTTTCCGACCTGAAGATCACAGACGTCATGATTTGACCTAGTTTTTTTTCTTCGAGTTCCCGGTTGCCTTGAGAGCACCATTAACCCAACTCTCATTGTCACATCATAATGCATCATATTCATAGAAATAGAATCACCAGAACATCATATCAGGTGTACAGTTCAGTTTACCAGTCAAATTGCCATGGTCAGAGGCTCTATCCTTTCTAGTGATTCTATTTCTATGGTCACATCATAATGCATCATATCTATGCTTGTGTCCGAAATAGCACCCTATTTCCAATATAGTGCACTTATTTTGGCTGGAGCCCTATAGAGTCCCACAGTATGAGTCATAATACCCATAAAACCTAGTGGTCAAACAGGGAAATGGTTCCAATCGTTTTAATAATAATAATAATAATAATAATAATATGCCATTTAGCAGACGCTTTTATCCAAAGCCACTTACAGTCATGCGTGCATACATTTTTACGTATGGGTGGTCCCGGGGATCGAACCCACTACCCTGGCATTACAAGCGCCATGCTCTACCAATTGAGTTTTTCCACCATTCATTTTTCCCATTGGGGATTTTAGAAACACTTAAAATAAGGTCTGTGTTTCGTGTAGGCTTACCCTGGTGTGACGTTTTGATAACCGTGTAAATCTCTCTAGGACAAGGTGACTTATCAATATATTCTCTTGTATTTACCTCCCAAAAATGTAATGCTTATTAGCTGCTAATGTGGCTATCATAAAGAACTACAAATGCCATGATGATCATGCTGATCGAGGCAAAGGTAAGAATCTCTGGATTAACTATCTAATGTTAGCTAAATGTAGTATATGAATAAATTGGCTGCATTTCTTTAAATTGACAATTCTGTGAACTGTCTAGTGCAAGTTTTAAATTGACACAATACCTGTTAGCAAAGGTGTCAGCTAGAGATGACGTGCAGGAGCTTGCAGGGATTTGTAGTTTTGCATGATGTCTACTTTGATGCTAATTAGCATTTTCGAATCTGAGAGTAAATGGAGCCGAATATACTGATAAAAGTCACCTTGTCCGAGAGAGATTTACATGGTTACAAAAACGTCACGCCAGGGTAAGCCTACACGAAATACAGCCCTTATTTTATGTGTTTCTAAAATCGCCTATGGGAAAAATGAATGGTGGAAAAACGATTGGAACCATTTCCCTGTTTGACCGCTAGGTTTTATGGGTATTATGACACCTCCACTGTGGGACTCTATGTCTATGCAACAAAACTGGCATGCAACTATGGGGCAAAATAGACAGGGTTTGCTTAGACTGTTGACAACATGTAAACTATATTTAGTCTCTAAATGTTTATTGCAACCATAAATACATTTGAACAATGAACTCGTCTCAAATACATTGTTACAGTTGTTGTTGGTTAGCTAGGTAGCGAATTTTAGCCATTGCATAGACATGATATCAGTCAAAACACCTCAAAACAAGACATGGTATCAATAACACCATACAATGAGCTGAAACATGCCACAGAGCTACGATTCCCCACATGGCAGCTTGTTGTTAGCTGAGGTTCAGAATCATAACAAGATACACGACTTCCAGCCATCGATGCGCGAGCATCATTTTACCGTGACGTCAGCCAACCCTTCTATGGCTCTTGGTCAAAAGTAGTGCACTAGCCTACATAGGGAATAGGGTGCCATTTAGGACGTATTTATGAAGGTGATGCCATAACCTTTGACCCCCATTTGACCCACAGCAGATTCTACTGTACCTTTAGCCAACTCTCATGACTCCCCGGCCATAGGCTTTCTAGTTTGATATTACAGCATGAATAGCACATTATTTCATTTGTTAAACAATATTTAATCCACAGTAATTACTATAATTGAAGATTTAAAAAAAAAAATAACATGCCTACCTTGCACTCTTTATTCTCCATCTCCTTGCAAAATCAGCACATTTCCTTGCCAAAATGAACGCATTCCTCCAGCACTAGCGAGGATCAGACTGAACTGCTCCAGCGGTTTCTGATCCGTTTCGACGTTTATCAGTGATGACGTAACAATGCTGTAAAGATTTGACGCACTTCCGATCTCGTGCTGATGCAACGCTCTGTGCTGTTGAAAGCTGACGTATGGAAATCCTGCGAGTTGGAAACAAATGTAGGCTATTGTTGCCCTTAAAACTGTAATGTTGAGGACGCCATGAACAAATAAAATACATAACCCACACCGTTAGGCCAAAGTAAATGCATTTTTTCATCACTTTGCCAATAGACTTCTTGTTCCTCGTTGTAGCCTTTCTTTTGGGATTGGCACCACTGTCACTGCCTGACACCTAGAAATTGATACTGCGGTTGTCACATAAAACAGATAACCCATAGTTCATTATTAAATAACATAACTCATTTCTTTATTTTATTACTCATAAAATATACAGCAATCTTCAGATACTGAAAGAATTCATGGGAGTTTCGAATTCAGTCACTATTTCATATGTACATGCTAGTTTCATCCTTTTAAAGAAAAAAAAGGACACGAAAAACCTGTGAACCTCCTGTTCCTGATTTGACTAACATAGCATATGTATTGTACATATTTCCAGTTAAAATGATTTTCAAAAAGAGACAAAAAAACGGCGGTTTGAACAAGCCATCACATAAAAGGATTGAGTGGTTTCATTTTTTTGAAGAAGTTAAAGCAAGCAAAACCTGTCAAAATACATTGATTATAAGACCAAGACAAATAATATAGATTTTCAACAGAAGAAAATCTAAATGCTGCTGTCCTACCATTGGTTTACAGTGTTTCTCCTCTCCAAGGGAGGCATGTTTTCCCCCTCGTATGCCTCGGAATAGTATCAGTGCTTTTCACAAACGTTGTAATACTTAGTGTGCATCATTGCTTTCGCTCATACAGTTGCCCCTACTCTCCTAACCTCCCCTCAGTAACTAAAGAAGGCACAAAATGATGATGACATAAATATCACAAGAAAGAATACATGAATGAATCATTTACTTTCTAAAATATTTTAGGTAGGTTTAATAACGCAAATGTAAAAAGTCCTGTTGCTCACATACCAGTATGCAAAATCTACATCCTAAATGGCACCCTATTCTTTATAGAGTACACTACTTTTGACCAGAACCCTATGGGCCCAGGTCAAAAGTAGTGTACTATAAAGGGAATAGGGTGCCATTGGGGATGGAATTTATTTGAAATTACTAATGAGAGCAAATACTACGATTTTTTGGTTCCCACAGAGGGTCAGGAGCTTAAGACATGAATGATTTTAATAAAATGTTTGTTCAGAAAAAATAAATGATTTCCCCTCCTTCCACATGGATTACAGACAAGAGGCTAGGTACGTTGACTGTCTTAGTGTGCGGATAAACATGACCATCACTCTCATAAAACTTAAATGAAACATCACTCCTTATGTTTTTTCTCAGCCCAAAACGCTCAATCCCATTTCTACTGTCAAAACAGGTTTTGAAAAGGCTTCTTCCACATCTTTTGGTCCATGTCTGTTTTTCACTCAGTGAAGTGCTACTATCTCTTAGGACTACAGGTTATTGCCGTCATAAGGTGTCCGTCTGTCTGTTGGCTGGACAGTTTCTACCGTTTAGGACCTTTGTGGGTAAAGGTAAAGGTGGGGTATAGCAGCAGCAGTTCCTCTGAAGTCCAGTATCTGCTGGAAGGACACCTGGTGGTACGAGAGGATGAGTGTGGCCAGCCAGCCTGTTGTGCCTCCCCCTCTCTCTCCCTCCCTCCCTCCATTTCTTTCTCTCCATCTGCGGGACTCTTAAGGCTCCTGTGCGGACTGTCTCGGCTCGTGCCCTCCCAAAGCTGGCTGTGGTGATTTAAGACACGGTGTGTATGTGTGTATTTGTTTGTGGCCTCTGCCCCACTTCACTGTCCATCCGCCTGCCCTTGGCTCCCCTCCTGGGCAGCGACCACCACCACCCTCAGTACGTCTCTGAGTCTGAGTCGTTGAGGTCCTCATCCTTGTAGAAGCCTCCATCGTGGTCGCGGTGGCCGATGTTGTTGAAGCTGCAGTAGGAGCTGTGCTCGCTGCGCAGCACGGGCAGGCTGTCGAAGGTCACACTCTTGGAGGGGCTGGTGGTGTAGTGGTTAATGGCACTGAAGGACAGGCTGGGCGCCGGGTTGCAGGGGGACACGGGCATCATGGTGGCCAGGATCAACGCCAGGCAGTCCGCCACGTCTTTGTTTGGGGGCGCAGGCCAAGGCAGGCGTGTAACCTGAGGGGTTCAAACAGAACAGCAGAGGGTCACTTCAGGAGCATCACCGTTTACTACAACGCTTTTGGTGAAAAACATGAAATAACACCAGGCTAGGAGATACAAAGTTAAGACAATAACCAAGCAGTGGATTAGAGAGAAACATTTGTGGACACATTGAGAAGAGAAGTACAGAAGAAAACAGTGTTAGCGTAATGGATCTTACCATTCTCATCGACTGCGAGCACGCTAGCACCCTTCGCTAGTAGCTCCTGCACCACCACCGTCAGACCATTTCTGGCTGCAACGTGTAACGGCCTGAGGAGAAAGTACCGTCAGATTAGACAGCAGAAAATGAGGATACCTCCCAAATGCCAGACTATTCCCTATATAGTGCACTTCTTCTGACCAGGGCCCAATGAATACAGCTGAACCATACGTACGTCTGTAAGGCTGCGTTAGTCGAGTTGATGAGGTTCCTGTCTGTAATCTTCTCCAATATCAACAAGGCACTGGTTTCATGCCCCTTTAAAAACCAGAGTCAAACATGTCAGACCAAAATTTAAACCAGAGAGAGCCAACTGTTCAGATGAACGTCATCTTGATGTGGGAATGCTCACCTTACTGCAGGCCAGATGAAGAGCAGTGTTCTTGACTGCATCCTGCAGGGTGAGTTCTGCTTTGGCACTGCTCACCAACAGCTCTGACACAGACAGAGAAACATAAAGAAACTCAATGAGGAAATTAAGCGACTTATTAAAATATAAAACAGACAGGTTGAACTTAAGCCGGCTGGCGAGGCAAAGTGGAGGAGAGGGGGCTGCATACCGACGGCGTTGGTTTGTCCGTTCTCAGCAGCCATCATGAGGGAGGTCTTCCCGGAGGCGTCGGGGGAGTTGACCTGGGCGTTGTGGCCTAGCAGCAGCTGAAGACACTCCACGTGGTCCGTGAAGGCCGCTGCATGCAGGGGGGTCCTGGAGAGAGGAAACGTATTTCACCGATATCGTGTAGGACTGTTATAAACAAGTTTGTTCAATTAACCCTGTTTATACCATAGAAATATAAAATCACTAATAGATGTATTAAAAGTAATCTACAATCCCTCATCCAACCCCAGAGGTCATTTTAACAACATTATTCTCCAGAAGAAAAGGACTTTGTCATGTGCTGTAGTTACCGGTTCTTGGTGTCAGTGGCGTTGACAATGGCCGGCCCCAGAGTGTCAATCAGCATCTCTGCAGCCCCCTCGTTGTCATTGATCACAGCACAGTGGAGGGGGCTGAAGGAGTTGCCCTCAGTCTTGTGGAAAACCTCCTGTTCCAGCAGCACCTCTACACACGTGTCATGGCCTAGTGGAAGATTGATTCATTTAATTTATAATTAAAAGTAATAGGTTGCTCCAGCAGGAAACATTACATACAGGAAAAAGATGACGTCGCTGCAGACCACAACAATACTCTCCGAGAAAGCTAAAAATCTGACAATCCCTGACAAAGTCCTGTTTCAGTGTAAGGTCCTCCACTGAGAGTCATAACCCTTAATTCTGTTGTAGTCTTGTTCATTCCCCCACATGGCTCCGTCCACACCAATCGAATGCTTTTCAAGCCACAAGAGGGAGTGAATGAGTGTACACTTCATGGAGGAGAGAACAGAGCTACAGTCCAGTTAGTCAGTACGTACCGTTGTATGGCCTACCTAATTCAGGGACATGTTTACAGTGCTGAAGAGAGAAAATCAGAAAATATCTAGTGTTCCGTTAGTTCAGTACGTACCGTTGTAGCAGGCCCAGTGTAGTGGCGTGTAGCCCTGGTTGTCTGTGATGACGGGGAGGGTCTCCACTGACTGGGCGGCGTGTAGGAGCCCCCCCAGCACCCCGATGTGTCCGGATGCCGCCGCCAGGTGGACAGGGGTCCGCCCCTTACAGTCCCGAACCAGGAAGCTTGCGCTGTGCTGCAGCAGGGCCTCCACACACTCCTCATGACCCGTCACCGCCTGGGAGGAAGGGCGGGGAGACAAGAATGGATTTGAATAACTAATAATCAATGATATAATAATGAATCATCAATTATTTAAAATGATGTCTGGAGGCAGGTCCCTACAGGGATGAATACACCACTACCCATGGACAACTACTTTTCTGAAGATAATATGTATATTTGGGCATAACTTATATTCCATGCTAGATCCCACCCCAAAGCCATCCCTAGTAGTTCAATGGCCCCATCCCTAGATCAGAACAAGCCTCCCCGTCTCTTTCTGTGTGTGAGCGTATACAGCCAGCTCTCCTCCTCACCCCTCTGTGTAGCGCTGTTCTGCCCCACTTGTCTTTGGCTTCTACGCTGGCTCCCTTGTTGAGCAGTGAGTACACACAGTCTGTGTGTCCGCTCAGCACCGACAGCATCAGAGGGGTTCTGATACACAAGACAACAAGGTCATATTACAAACTGGTAATAACCAGGCTGAGTCCCAAATGGCAACCTATTCCCTATATGGTACACTACCTTTGACCTGAGCCCATAGGGTTCTGGTTTAAAGTAGTGCACCAAGTAGGGCATAGGGTGCCATTTGGGACGTATTCCTAGTGTCAAAATCTCTTTATTTCAGGAATTGTATCCAAAACCCAATTGACTTACTGTCCATTCCCGTCTTGAACGTCCACTGCACTCTGGAGGTCAGCATTTCCAATCAGCAAACGCAAACACTCTGAATGACCGTTGGTAGCTAGAGGAGGATAAATACAGAGGATAGAAGAATGTGAGATGATTGACCGTCAGTAGCTAGAGGAGGCTAAACAGAGAGGATATAAGAATGTGAGATGATTGACCGTTGGTAGCTAGAGGAGGCTAAACAGAGAGGATATGAGCTGATTGCTGGACGACTATTACCTTCACATGAACAGACAGATTTCTAGAACAGTGGTATTGGTAGATGACATCCTCATGATGTTAACACAGCAGATAATAAATCATTTTGGGGCTGAGGCCCTCGAAGCCTGTCACCTGCTAGCTGTGTACCTGGCTCTGGATAGAAGTCCCCCTGTGCACTGATCTAGGATCAGCTTACCCTCCCCAGATCCTCAACCATTAGTGGGGAACATGACAAAAAATGTCCTTAGATCAGTGTGTAGTGGGCATTTCACACTATACTATATAAACATCCCTAGAGTGGACATTGGCGTCGTAGCAACATGACCAAACAAATCTCCATCTTGGTCAGGAAAACTTTTGAATTACAGAATCTCTAGGTCTTACGTGATATCCTATGCATACCTGCAGCGTGGATGGGGGTCCTCTTCAGGGTGAAGTCTTTAACCAGGATGGAGGCTCCCTGGTTGATGAGGACGTCAACACACTCCACATGGCCTTTAAAGGCAGCCAGGTCCAGAGGGGTGCGCCCCTGGCTGTTCCTCACGTCTAGATCCAGCAGAGACTGAACCAGGACCTCCATAGCATGGTGGTGGCCGTGGTACGCCTGAATGGAAACAAACACACAGTCTGAAGCAAAGTCCAGTGGTATGCCTGAACAGATATACACTCCTAATATAATCAATGTCCTATAGTAGACCAGTGGTATGCCTAATATAATCAATGTCCTATAGTAGACCAGTGGTATGCCTGACGGAAACATGGATTACCACTGAAAACACTGCTACTCCTACTGCTCTCTCCTCGTCTGACCATGTGTTCTCGCATACCCCGAGAGCATCCGGTCAGAGGGGTGGTGGCACAGGAATCCTCATCTCTCCCAAGTGGACATTCTCAATTTTTCCCCTAACCCATCTGTCTATCTCCTCATTTGAATTCCATGCTGTCACAGTCACTAGCCCATTTAAGCTTAATATCCTTGTCATCTATCGCCCTCCAGGTTCCCTTGGAGAGTTCATCAATGAGCTTGACGCCTTGATGAGCTCCTTTCCTGAGGATGGCTCACCCCTCACAGTTCTGGGGGATTTCAACCTCCCTACGTCTACATTTGACTCATTTCTCTCTGCCTCCTTCTTTCCACTCCTCTCCTCTTTTGACCTCACCCTCTCACCGTCCCCCCCTACTCACAAGGCAGGCAATACGCTTGACCTCATCTTTACTAGATGCTGCTCTTCTACTAATCTCACTGCAACTCCCCTCCATGTCTCCGACCACTACTTTGTGTCCTTTTCTCTCTCGCTCTCCTCCAACACTACTCACTCTGCCCCTACACAGATGGTAACGCGCCGCCGCAACCTTCGCTCTCTCTCTCCCACTACTCTCTCCTCTTCCATCCTATCATCTCTTCCCTCTGCTCAATCCTTCTCCCTCCAATCTCCTGATTCTGCCTCCTCAACCCTCCTCTCCTCCCTTTCTGCATCCTTTGACTCTCTATGTCCCCTATCCTCCCGGCCGGCTCGGTCCTCCCCTCCAGCTCCGTGGCTTGATGACTCATTGCGAGCTCACAGAACAGAGCTCCGGGCAGCTGAGCGGAAATGGAAGAAAACTAAACTCCCTGCCGACCTGGCATCTTTTCACTCCCTCCTCTCTACATTTTCTTCATCTGTTTCTGCTGCTAAGGCCACTTTCTACCACTCTAAATTCCAAGCATCTGCCTCTAACCCTAGGAAGCTCTTTGCCACATTCTCCTCACTGCTGAATCCTCCCCCCCATCCTTGACCGCTGGCTATGTCCCTTCCGTCTTCAAGAGAGCGAGAGTTGCTCCCCTTCTCAAAAAACCAACACTCGATCCCACTGATGTCAACAACTACAGACCAGTATCCCTTCTTTCTTTTCTTTCCAAAACTATTGAGCGTGCCGTCTTTAGCCAACTCTCTTGCTATCTCTCTCAGAATGACCTTCTTGATCCAAACCAGTCAGGTTTCAGGACTGGTCATTCAACTGAGACTGCTCTTCTCTGTGTCACGGAGGCTCTCCGCACTGCTAAAGCTAACTCTCTCTCCTCTGCTCTTGTCCTTCTAGACCTGTCTGCTGCCTTTGATACTGTGAACCATCAGATCCTCCTCTCCACCCTCTCCGAGCTGGGCATCTCCGGCGCGGCTCACTCCTGGATTGCGTCCTACCTGACCGGTCGCTCCTACCAAGTGGCGTGGCGAGAAGCTGTCTCCGCACCACGTGCTCTCACCACTGGTGTCCCCCAGGGCTCAGTTCTAGGCCCTCTCCTTTTCTCCCTATACACCAAGTCACTTGGCTCTGTCATATCCTCACATGGCCTCTCCTATCATTGCTACGCTGACGATACACAACTAATCTTCTCCTTTCCCCCTTCTGATAACCAGGTGGCGAATCGCATCTCTGCATGTCTGGCAGACATATCAGTATGGATGACGGATCACCACCTCAAGCTGAACCCTGGCAAGACGGAGCTGCTCTTCCTCCCGGGGAAGGACTGCCCGTTCCATGATCTCGCCATCACGGTTGACAAATCCGTTGTGTCCTCCTCCCAGAGTGCGAAGAGCCTTGGCGTGACCCTGGACAACACCCTGTCGTTCTCCGCTAACATCAAGGCGGTGACCCGATCCTGCAGGTTCATGCTCTACAACATTCGGAGAGTACGACCCTGCCTTACACAGGAAGCGGCACAGGTCCTAATCCAGGCACTTGTCATCTCCCGTCTGGATTACTGCAACTCGCTGTTGGCTGGGCTCCCTGCCTGTGCCATTAAACCCCTACAACTCATCCAGAATGCCGCAGCCCGTCTGGTGTTCAACCTTCCCAAGTTCTCTAACGTCACCCCCCTCCTCCGCACACTCCACTGGCTTCCAGTTGAAGCTCGCATCCGTTACAAGACCATGGTGCTTGCCTATGGAGCAGTGAGGGGAACGGCACCTCCGTACCTTCAGGCTCTGATCAGTCCCTACACCCAAACGAGGGCATTGCGTTCATCCACCTCTGGCCTGCTGGCTCCCCTTCCTCTGCGGAAGCATAGTTCCCGCTCAGCCCAGTCAAAACTGTTCGCTGCTCTGGCACCCCAATGGTGGAACAAGCTCCCTCACGACGCCAGGACAGCGGAGTCACTCACCACCTTCCGGAGACATTTGAAACCCCACCTCTTTAAGGAATACCTGGGATAGGATAAAGTAATACTTCTACCCCCCAAAAAAAAAATAATAATAATTGTAAAGTGGTTATCCCACTGGCTATAGGGTGAATGCACCAATTTGTAAGTCGCTCTGGATAAGAGCGTCTGCTAAATGACGTAAATGTAAATGTAAAACTCTAACCCTATCTCTAATCCTAACTCTAATCCTAACTCTAACCATATCTCTAATCCTAATTTTAACCCTGTCACTAATCCTAACTCTAACCCTGTCTCTAATCTTAACTCTAACACTATCTCTAATCCTAACTCTAACCCTGTCTCTAATCCTAACTCTAACCCTAACTCTAACACTATCTCTAATCCTAACTCTAACCCTGTCTCTAATCCTAACTCTAACCCTGTCTCTAATCCTAACTCTAACCCTAACTCTAACCCTATCTCTAATCCTAACTCTAACCCTGTCTCTAATCCTAACTCTAACCCTAACTCTAATCTTAACTCTAACCCTGTCTCTAACCCTGTCTCTAATCCTAACTCTAACCCTAACTCTAACCCTAACTCTAATCTTAACTCTAACACTATCTCTAATCCTAACTCTAACCCTGTCTCTAATCTTAACTCTAACACTATCTCTAATCCTAACTCTAACCTTGTCTCTAATCCTAACTCTAACCCTGTCTCTAACCCTGTCTCTAATCCTAACTCTAACCCTAACTCTAACCCTAACTCTAATCTTAACTCTAACACTATCTCTAATCCTAACTCTAACCCTGTCTCTAATCCTAACTCTAACCCTGTCTCTAATCCTAACTCTAACCCTGTCTCTATCCTAACTCTAATCCTATCTCTAATCCTAACTCTAACCCTATCTCTGTGTAAAGGACCCCTATAAAAGACCATTAACCACAAAAGGTGGTGCAGCTTTACTGATAAAACATACAACTCAAAAACTGGAGGGGCTTTATTGACTGGAGGGGCTTTATTGACTGGAGGGGCTTTATTGACTGGAGGGGCTTTATTGACTGGAGGGGCTTTATTGATGAAACATGTAACTCACTGACTGAACAGGGTTGTCATGTTTATTGTGAAACTAACTGGGCCAAAAAAAAGCTTTAAGCTTCTCGTAAAAACAAAATGGTCTCCACAGTGAATAAAAGCAAATAATTAAACCGAATAGAGGACAGGTCTGTGTGACTATAGGGTTGGGTTGCTGTCTACAGTATGGATTTAAGCAGGGCAGATGAGGGTCAAGCCTTTGTCCCACTCTATATAACAGGATCTGAGCTCAAAGCTGTAATAAAGACTGTTGCCTCACCGGCTATATATGCAGGTGTCTGTGCCTCAGCCTATCGTTCAGCTGTCTCCTGAAACACTTTTAATACAATCTGAAACTTTTCTTCGTTTTTGAGACCGTCATGTACCCATGCTACTAAACTTCTTGAAATATCTAATGTGGTATCTTGCTAGCAGCTGCAAATTAAGGTGTTGGCTGTCTTAGAAATTAACTGTTAATGACAGACAGAGCTGATGGTTGTCTTGGTAATTAGCTGTTATTGACAGACAGAAGGTGATGGTTGTCTTAGTAATTAGCCGTTATTGAGAGACAGAAATGATGGTTGTCTTGGTAATTAGCTGTTATTGACAGACAGAGCTGATGGTTGTCTTGGTAATTAGCTGTTATTGAGAGACAGAAGGTGATGGTTGTCTTAGTAATTAGCTGTTATTGACAGACAGAAGGTGATGGTTGTCTTGGTAATTAGCTATTATTGACAGACAGAAGGTGATGGTTGTCTTAGTAATTAGCTGTTATTGAGAGACAGAAGGTGATGGTTGTCTTGGTAGTTAGCTGTTATTGACAGACAGAAGGTGATGGTTGTCTTGGTAATTAGCTGTTATTGAGAGACAGAAGGTGATGGTTGTCTTAGTAATTAGCTGTTATTGAGAGACAGAAGGTGATGGTTGTCTTAGTAATTAGCTGTTATTGACAGACAGAAGGTGATGGTTGTCTTGGTAATTAGCTATTATTGACAGACAGAAGGTGATGGTTGTCTTAGTAATTAGCTGTTATTGAGAGACAGAAGGTGATGGTTGTCTTGGTAATTAGCTGTTA